>NW_015506155.1:97151-116999 GCF_001515645.1 Sinocyclocheilus grahami
CTGGGAGGGAGCCGCCGGCCTGCGTACTGGTCGCGAGGTGCCCTCCAGCACGCACCGCTCCTGGACCACCCTCCAGGGAAATGGCGGCGCTTGCTCCCCAGCATGCCGGGTGTTGGGCCGCATCCGCCAGCTCGACAGCCTCCACCAGCTCGGAGGTGGTGGTTGGGTTCCTCATCCCCACTACCTGTCGGTGGGATCAGGGAAGGGCTCGGAGGAGACGGTCAATCACCACACGTTTCGCCACCTGTCCAGCCGATGGAGCCCCCTCCATTAGCCAGTGCTGCGCGAGTCGTGTGGGTTCGGCGGCCTGGGCCGGCAGACGGGGCTTATACTCCCACTCGTGGAAGTGCTGGGCGGCACAGATAGGGGATAACCCCAGGCGGCCTAGGATTTCCTTCTTGACCTCCTTATATTGATCGGCGGAGGCAAGAGTGAAGTATGCACGCGTCGCCCGTCAGCAGGGGAGCCAGCACCCGTGCCCAGTCATCCTGATGCCACCCTTCCAAGGTGGCCGTCGCTTCGAACATTTGTAAGAAGGCTTCTATGTCTTTATGAGGGGTCAGCTTGGGTAGCAGCTTCGCGGCTTGCACTTGGGGGTCCGGCAGCGGAATGCGTTGAGCGGCGGCGGCACGCATACATGTTACATGCTAACCTCGGTGAGCCGCTGGAGAATTTCGTCCATGGTGGGGGAGGAGCGCTCACCTATGACAGAACCCGGAGACAAAAACAAGGGAAAAAAGGTGAGGTGAAGGAGATCGCTTGTCTGTGATTCTTCACTGATTTTGCCTGCATTCTCCACCAGTGTAACGGGGAGAAGAATCACATGACAAGTAATCTCAATCAATACCCCGGAGGGTGGATTTATTGGGGTGATGGGTGTTCGTGAGAAAGGTCCAGGTAGGTGGTCCGGTGCCGTGAGTGCTCTCTTCCGTCTTCCCAGTGCAGTGGGTCCGTGCAGTGCTCCTGTGGGGCTGGTCGGTCACACGCTGCTTTCTGTGGGAAAAATGAGAGAGTGAGTTAGTGCTCAGTCTCATGGAGGAATCTCCTAGATGGCAGGGCTTGCGTGGCTTATGTAGCCGCCGCCTGATGAGGTGCAGCTGTGACCGATCAGCCTGTGATGATGATGGCCAGGTGCTCCTCGCTTGTTTCCAGGGCGACGCTGATGAAGCCTCGGGACGCTCGTCACAATATATAAATATTTGCATGGATTACTTCTACAATAACTCTGTATTTTTGAAGCTTGAAAATACTGATTATCTAGACTTTAAATGGATTAACAAAAAATTATGAGAGAAAATTTTAAATATCTTAATTTGTGTTCTAAAAATAGACAAAAGTCTTATATGTTTGGAATGACATGAGGGCAAGTAAATGATTTATTGTGTGAACTATTTCTTTAAGAAAGGAAGACCAAGAATGATGACTCTCCAAATCAGACAACTCCAAAGCTGGTTTGAGTTCTGCAATGAAACACAGACATCAATGGTTTACATAAAATATGAAAACGTAATCATACTGTTGTTGCATCAAAATGTGAAGTAAACAGGCAGGAGACAATGGAAACATTTATTTTCTGAAAAATAACTCCCATCAATCTCAAAAGAATGATGCTCTCCTATGTCTCTGGCTTTCAACATCTACAAAAACAAACATTATTTTACACTTAGTAAAAAAAAAAAAAATTGATAACATGATGGAATTCTGAAGTTTACTTGCCTTAAACAGTCTTACCCTCTCTTCTGAAGAGGCTGAGAAAATCACCTCCTCACACAAGCAGGGTTCTTGTGTTGTTAACTCCCGGCGCGGGCACAATGAAGACACAAAGCTTTTAACAATTATCACTTCATCAGCCTCAAAAGAATTAGGCTAGTCTTTATTACATAACGCCGTTTCCTTTAGGAAACTACATTCAATTTAACCACGAAAAAAAGATAACAAATTAATATGTAAATGTTGATAACCCTCTCTTAACACCTCAAAAAAATTTAAATATTGTAAAATCTTATGTAAATATGACATAAGACACTCACTGACGTTATATTAAAAGCACCTTTTCCTCTTTCAGAATATTTCCGCTTTCCATAAAATCTCAAGATACTACCGGACTCAAACAAAGAATGATGACTTTACCTTTTTAATCTTTACTTACCATAAACCATCTTTCACTCACACTCGCTTCCACCTGAAGATGCTGAGAAAATGGAGGCTTCTCGCACTGGTGTCGTCAGATGTTAACGTGACGTGCGTGCTCTCTTTCACGTCCGCGTTCCCAACCCAGCACCGCTGGGTCAATGATCAAGACCAATTTTCAACCCAAAATTAGGTTAAAACAACCCAACGTCCTTACCAAGCGGTCTCAACCCAGCATTTGGGTTGAAAAAAAACAGCATTTTTTAGAGTGTAATTTACAAAATGAACAATACAAAATGCAAATACAACTGCTTCAGTACATATTGCAAGCTGATATGTTCTGAAGAGACTTGATTGACATATACAGTATATGAACTTGGCCTTCATTCACAGGAACCCAGCACTAGAGGACCAGACCTGTGATTGTATTTATAGGGTGGGACAGTCCCGGGATGTTACAATATTTATTAATATACACTTGAAATTACACAGCTATTCAGTATAGTTTTTTTTGGTAATGCAAGCAAACATTAAATCTGAAATCTGCAAAACAGTGTCATAAAGCCAGACTATTTAGCTAATAGTTAATAATATTGCTGCAGCATGTACTATCAGCAACCACAGTTTGTTTTTTGAGCAGGTTATTATAGCACAATAATAGACTTGCAAAAAATAATTTGACTGTATTAGAGTATTTTTTAATCTTTGTATATTGATCAAATATATATATAGTAATAATCAAGCTTGATTATTTCACAGACTTAAATCACGCAAAATTGGTATCTGTGCAACATAAAATTAAGTGTCTCAAACAAAACTCTGAAAAGCTTGAAAATACTGATTATCTAGACTTTAAATGGATTAACAAAAAATTATGAGAGAAAATTTTAAATATCTTAATTTGTGTTCTAAAAATAGACAAAAGTCTTATATGTTTGGAATGACATGAGGGCAAGTAAATGATTTATTGTGTGAACTATTTCTTTAAGAAAGGAAGACCAAGAATGATGACTCTCCAAATCAGACAACTCCAAAGCTGGTTTGAGTTCTGCAATGAAACACAGACATCAATGGTTTACATAAAATATGAAAACGTAATCATACTGTTGTTGCATCAAAATGTGAAGTAAACAGGCAGGAGACAATGGAAACATTTATTTTCTGAAAAATAACTCCCATCAATCTCAAAAGAATGATGCTCTCCTATGTCTCTGGCTTTCAACATCTACAAAAACAAACATTATTTTACACTTAGTAAAAAAAAAAAAAATTGATAACATGATGGAATTCTGAAGTTTACTTGCCTTAAACAGTCTTACCCTCTCTTCTGAAGAGGCTGAGAAAATCACCTCCTCACACAAGCAGGGTTCTTGTGTTGTTAACTCCCGGCGCGGGCACAATGAAGACACAAAGCTTTTAACAATTATCACTTCATCAGCCTCAAAAGAATTAGGCTAGTCTTTATTACATAACGCCGTTTCCTTTAGGAAACTACATTCAATTTAACCACGAAAAAAAGATAACAAATTAATATGTAAATGTTGATAACCCTCTCTTAACACCTCAAAAAAATTTAAATATTGTAAAATCTTATGTAAATATGACATAAGACACTCACTGACGTTATATTAAAAGCACCTTTTCCTCTTTCAGAATATTTCCGCTTTCCATAAAATCTCAAGATACTACCGGACTCAAACAAAGAATGATGACTTTACCTTTTTAATCTTTACTTACCATAAACCATCTTTCACTCACACTCGCTTCCACCTGAAGATGCTGAGAAAATGGAGGCTTCTCGCACTGGTGTCGTCAGATGTTAACGTGACGTGCGTGCTCTCTTTCACGTCCGCGTTCCCAACCCAGCACCGCTGGGTCAATGATCAAGACCAATTTTCAACCCAAAATTAGGTTAAAACAACCCAACGTCCTTACCAAGCGGTCTCAACCCAGCATTTGGGTTGAAAAAAAAACAGCATTTTTTAGAGTGTAATTTACAAAATGAACAATACAAAATGCAAATACAACTGCTTCAGTACATATTGCAAGCTGATATGTTCTGAAGAGACTTGATTGACATATACAGTATATGAACTTGGCCTTCATTCACAGGAACCCAGCACTAGAGGACCAGACCTGTGATTGTATTTATAGGGTGGGACAGTCCCGGGATGTTACAATATTTATTAATATACACTTGAAATTACACAGCTATTCAGTATAGTTTTTTTTGGTAATGCAAGCAAACATTAAATCTGAAATCTGCAAAACAGTGTCATAAAGCCAGACTATTTAGCTAATAGTTAATAATATTGCTGCAGCATGTACTATCAGCAACCACAGTTTGTTTTTTGAGCAGGTTATTATAGCACAATAATAGACTTGCAAAAAATAATTTGACTGTATTAGAGTATTTTTTAATCTTTGTATATTGATCAAATATATATATAGTAATAATCAAGCTTGATTATTTCACAGACTTAAATCACGCAAAATTGGTATCTGTGCAACATAAAATTAAGTGTCTCAAACAAAACTCTGAATATATTTCAAATATTTGATGCCACTAATCTGCCTGGCCACCTTTGGAAAATCTTGTAATTGGTTTTATCAGGAACTGTCTTGTACTAAATGGTCTGGCAGATCTCATGGTCATCGTTGGTGTGTGATGTCTGTTTTAATCTAGAAAATAAATATGAAATTAGTCTCAGTGTAATTTTATCTGCTTTTGCTGTTGTAGTGCACCCTGTATTGTATTTCTTTTAAAATGTCATGAAAGCAAAGACTTCAATGCTGTTTCAATGCTGCATGTAGGTTCTGGGGTGGCAGAGAAGGGTTCTGGTCTTGCTGAGGAAGGTTCTGGGGTGGCAGAGAAGGGTTCTGGTCTTGCTGAGGAAGGTTCTGGGGTGGCAGAGAAGGGTTCTGGTCTTGCTGAGGAAGGTTCTGGGGTGGTCCATTCATTGATTCAGAGTTTCTTGACATGATTAAGTCAATCATTTGGTTAGACAAGTATGTCCAGTCTAAACCATCATTTTCGGGTACATTTAAAACATTAATAATTTTTTTTTTAGAACTTGTTTTCACTCTCTCTCGGATTTCCTCCTCCGCATATCTTATTGTCTCCTCTTCATATATGTCTTCAAATAGAGACTTGTAATAGGATGTTGTGCAAAACTGACAACATGTAGAAACCAACAGCCACAATAATGGTAGAGCAAAAAGGAATCCCAACCCGAACGCCTATGGACAAAACAATGAGCCTGCATAAATATGCATAGTTATTACAGAGTTTTAGAATGAATCTTTCATGGATAGTTTTGTAAAGGGACAACTACGGCTATGTCACATGGGCAATTGGGGAAGTTATTCCTCCAACATAAATTGAAGATTTTTGGTCAAAAGTCAAAATAAACAAATGTATGTTGGTCTCAAACACCAGGCTCAAAAACGTTTTAAATGATCCTTCCTCATATTTTTGCTATTCCTGTTAGGTATACCATCAAACATAATTAATCCACCCTCAGAAACAATGATGTAAGATATAAAAGGATAGCAGATTTTAACTGAATGGGTGAATTGTGTCCATAATGGAGCCGGTTTTTATGTAGACTGTCGTGTTTTTTAAAGATGTAATTTCATATAATTGATTAATGATTATGATTCTGTTGGCCAGAACAATGGCTAAATATTTTAAATGCTGCCTTTTACATTTTTATATTTCATGAATTGTTTTGTGGTTTATAATTTGTTTTACTCTGTAATTTTTTCTATACATTTGTTTGGCTATTGGATGGCAATAATGACTATATGTACCGCTGCAAGAAACATTACTTAGCAGTAGTAGTAATAAATAACCTTCTTTATTGTTTCAAAAGTACCACAAATGATTATTAGATAAAATACAATATGGATCAATCAGTACAGATTTTATTACATTGACTGCAGGTCTAATTAAAATAATTTATATTGCAGGCAAATGTAACAGGACTAGAAACATACTCGGTGCATAATTTAACGGGGATAACTTAACCAGGTCACTATACAGTATGTCTAATATCTAAAATAGACCATGTTTTCAGTCCCTGATTTTAGCAGTCTATTCACACCCTGCATGTGGCCACAAATGGTGTTGAGTGTTATATTATCTATTTCTTTCTCCCCAGCAAATATGTTCAGCTTCCTATAAAGTAAAATATACCCACCTCAGAAATTTAAAAAGTGTGACAACTAACCGCAGACTTCCCTATATGCAATTACATTTAAAAGCGGATTGCCAATAGCCTTCTTTGTCCATTTTTAATATTATTTTCAATTATGCTAGTCTGGAGTGAAGGATCATATCCATAACATATTTAATATAAATATGAATAGCTTACAAAAACTGTATGTAATGGTATTCTCTGTTGTATTGGAATACATCATCTCAACATCATACAACGAAAAAGCTTCAGTATAGAAAGTTACAAAGATTAAATGTTTTATTGTTTCATTATTCAGCATATATTATTATATTAATGATTTGATCAATATTCATATTATTGGATGGTTAATAACATACCTGTGATAGAGCCTGATAATATTTAATCTTGTCAGATTCTTCAGCAGTAAGTTTGTTGCTCTCTTTACAAGGAATTTGATCGTTTGTTCGGGTGATGTTTTCTTCTGTCAGATTCCAGCACACCACAGCGTCACCATCAATCAAAACTGTTATGATCCATAACGCAGAAAGAAACAGGTTTCTCATAAAATTTTTACAGGAAAATCTTCTGCATGCCTGATAGAAACGTGCACGAGAGCAGGCTGAACAGGAGCAGGATACATGGAGAATGTTCCCAAGTGTGCAGTCTTCATGGGACCATAACGCACGTATACAAGAACACCACAGTGCAGAAATAATTGTAAATGTTTTAGCGGTTAAGGTCAGTATTAAAAAAAGTCCGATAAATGGAAGACCAATATATAGTCCGCAGAACCACTGATAAAAATCATTACATGGGCACTGAAAGTCCAGTTTGAAAGTGTACTGAAAAACAAGAAATATAAAAGCAATTGCAAATGCACTGCCAGAAGTCAGCTTATTCAGCAAGGTGGATTCAAAGATTGGATGTTCTGGATGCACCATGTTGGCAGATCCTTGCAGCTCAGACAAATTTGAAGTACTACATTACAGGTTCGTACAGTAGTTAAAACATACTCCAAAAGTAGCAGCTTCCGGCTCTCCTGTCTCCTCCCCTTGCTATAATGAAAGCTGATTATCTTGGTGTGGAAAAGAAAAAAGTGTCAATACCAGCATTATTTTAATCCTTGTACATTTCACAATTTATTTTGTTTTTCAACATTACTATTATCTTGTAGATATTAAATGTTTGGCACTAGTAAAATGAACATTAAGCAGGTGAGCAGACTTTCTCACGGACAGACAGGAACTGCCACCCCCCTAACTTGTGGTGCAAATATGTTGATGCCATCTGAGATGCAAGCATCTTACTCGTATAGAAAGCCACAATTATGTTATATGCATTGTATGTGGTCAGTATGTGCTAATTTGTTGTGCATGTGGTAAGTACCGGAGTCGTCACATGTCCTTCCGGACGCTCCTTCGTCGAAATCACCTGCTGCGCCGTTCTCAAGCCCACGCCTCTGCTCACTCTAACCCTCCGAAACTACTTTGTTTGGCCTTCCAAAAATGGACACGACTAGAAATCAGTGGTTAAGTTGTATTTACAACATTAAGTCTTCACCGACTTGACATAATGTTGCTTGTGCCCCCCGGGATAAACTTACAGCACATTTAATAGGCCTGAAAGAGAGCATGTGCTCTGTTCTGTAACTGCTGTTGCCACTCCAGGCCTGGTAACAGGCATAGTCTCCTTTCTCCAGGATAAACGGCTGGCCCTGGAACTCAGGATACTCGTACCCCACCCAGCTGAGAGAGACAGAATGTCATAGTCAACGCAAACCAGGAAACAACAAACGTTTTACATGGCAGTGATCTCTACTGATCAGGACACAAAAGCAAACACAATAGTGTGGACTGAATGGAGTGGCTCTGTGTTCCTGTATCAGCTCATCTGTCATCACAGACAAACGCAACACAGCAGGCAGCTGCCAGCCACAGGGACTATCGCTGCTGTCTCTCTGTCATTGTTCCAGTTTGTATAAATATAACAGCATTCAGGCTATAGTTACAGTTGGAAATACTGTTTATAACTATGAAATAGGTGATAGGATTTCGGTACAAGAAAGAGTCAGATTTTTGTTTGTTTTGATTTTCACATCATTTCAGGTAACTGGTATCAATCTCAGAGAGGTTTGTTCAATAGTTTGCCAGGTCTTCTTAGGTACATGGAAACCCTACTTAAAGAGATTGTTCCACATTATTAAGCAAGTCACAGTTCTCAAGAAATATGGTGAGGAAGAAAGATCTTTCTGAAGATGAAAAGTATAAAACAATGCAATGTCTTGCAAAAGGCATCAAAACAAACAATATTTTGCGAAAAGCAAATTGAAATTATTGAACTGTCAAAAGATTTGTGAGTGACTTAAAGCACAGAAGATCTTGGTCAGATAAAGATTGATTAAGGAAAGTTTCTGTCAAACAAATGAACTGTATTGTAATCACAGCTGTAAAAAAGCCACTGCTGAGCAGCAAACAGGTGTTTGAAGCTACTGGAGGCTCAAGATCCTCTCCATGCAGACTGACAGTTGTGTGTAAAGCTACGTTTCAGTCACTGCTAACCAAACCTCACAAAGAGAAACCTGAACAGTGGCTGTAGAAACACATGAAGACTTGTTTTTAAATAGTTTTATTCACTTACAAATGCTGCAGTACAATGGATGGTCCAGATAAATGGATTTCTGATAGTTGATGAAAGGCCATCCTATTCCAATGAGACTGCAACATCAGCAAGGAGGCGGTGGGTGATGATTTGGGTTGGAATATTGGGAAGTGAGATGTAAGGTCATTTTAGGGTGTCAAAATGACTTCTGCAAGATATGTGGAGTTCATAACTGACCATTTTCTGCTGTGGTATAAAATGAAGAATAGTGCTCTAAATAAAAGGATTTTCATGCAGGACAACACACTATCCCATGCTGCATAAATACCATGGTGCTAAACAGTTTGAAAATGTGTTTCTACAGCCACTGTTCAGGTTTCTCTTTGTGAGGTTTGGTTAGCAGTGACTGAAACGCAGCTTTACACACAACTGTCAGTCTGCATGGAGAGGATCTTGAGACTTCAATAGCTTCAAACACTTGTTTGCTGCTCAGCAGTGGCTTTTTTACAGCTGTGATTACAATACAGTTCATTTGTTTGACAGAAACTTTCCTTAATAAATCTTTATCTGACCAAGATTTCTGTACTCTAAGTCACTCACAAATCTTTTGACAGTTCAATAATCTCTATTTGCTTTTCGCAAAATATTGATTGTTTTGATGCCTTTTGCAAGACATTGCATTGTTTCATACTTTTCATCTTCAGAAAGATCTTTCTTCCTAACCATATTTCTTGAGAACTGTGACTTGCTTAATAATGTGGAACAACCTCTTTAAGTAGGGTTTCCATTTACCTTAGAAGACCTGGCAAACTATTGAACAAACCTGTGAGATTGATACCAGTTACCTGAAATGTGAAAAACAACACAAACAAAAATCGGACTCTTTCTTGTACCGAAATCCTATTGATGTCACTTGCATAATAATTTGGAACACAGTGTGTATGAATATATATATATTTATATACATACACACACACACACACATACACTACCATTGAAAGGTTTGGGGTTGGTAAGATTTTATGTTTTTGTCTCTTTGGCTCAAGGTGGCATTTATTTGAGCAAAAATACAGTAAAAACTTTAATATTGTAATATATTTTTACAATTAAAAAATGTTTTCTATTTTAATATATTTTAAAATATAATTTATTCCTCTGATATCAAAGCTGAATTTTCAGCAGTCATTACTCCAGTCTTTAGTGTCACATGATTCATCAGAAATAATTCTAATAGTCTGATTTGGTGCTAACTAAACATTTCTTATTACTATCAATTTTGAAAAAAATTTCTGCAATGTTTACATTGTTTCAGGATTTTTTTGATGAATAAAAAAGTTCAAAAGAACAGCACTTATTTGAAATAGAAATCTTTTGTAACATTATGCCTTTACTGCCACATTATTTTCTTCAAAAAATTATTTAAAAAAAATCTTTAGTGTATATTTATTTTATATTTGTGCACATATTACTTTTTACAAATATCTCACTGTATCAATCAATCAAAATATATCTCTTATATTAAATATGGCAGTCATATATCCTTCTCTGCTTCATCTTTTGCACATTAAAACATCCTAAGGTTAAACTTACGGGCCGTTCTCCACATTAATGGAGCGAATCTTTCTGAAGTCTCTATCCAGAATGTTCTGGCACTCAAATGTGAATTCACAGCTCTTGCCCTGGAAGTATTCCTCCTCGAACACAGTCATCCTAAACTTCCCCCTCTGCTCCAACTGCTCCTGTGGATTCATGGCTGCTGTCGATCACCACACTCTCTATCAGGAAAATGAGGAGAGGAGAGGGGCATAACCAAGACCACAGCGTGAATTCATGCACATGTGAGACATTCCTGGGTCGATCAAGTGAAAATCGATTCCTGGATAAAGTGTTGACAGTATGTGTTTCCTGCTGGCATGATCTTTTTTTATCATTGCACAGGTATCTGATGTTTCACTTTGAGGGCTAAGACAGTGGCATACTCACGTACTGAGGTGGGACAGATCCAGTATAATCAATGTGGTGGCCAAGCCCTTTGTCCAGTGTTTTTATAGGACAGGGCCCCTCATTTAGTGCAGCATGCGCATCAGGCCTGCACAATCAGCAGCAGCAAACAGAAAAAATGCATTAGCCTTCACCATTGTGGAGCCCTGTGCAGCCTATTGTGAGGTCTTAGACCCACTGACTCATCAAAACTCCACTATCTGCCCCCACACCAGACCCTTGGCTATTTACAATGGTGATGCTTTGACATTAGACTTTGAACGGATAGAGCAGATAATAGCAGAATTGCTAGAGATTAGACTTAGCCCTGGTCACTCTCTGGTGCCTGCTTGTAGATGTTCTCTATGGGCAGAACTGGCTGCTGTTGACCTAAAGGAGGACTTCACTCGCACTCAAATTTTTCTGAAAAATAATGATATTAGAATACATTTCACAAATAATTTGATCACAATATCCACCTTATTTAGACAACGCGGAAGTAAATTATTTTCTTTGAACCTGCGAGACTTCCATTTTTTTAGCTGCTGTAGAATAAGTAATTAGTGCAGTAAACGATAAAACTTATTGCGCTACAAACCAGTGCATTTATAATTACGATAGTGAATATATTCGGATGTGTGCAGCACATTTTATGGAGGACTGTTTCCTGATCCTGGTAGAGTAGACTACAATGCCGGCTGTTCTGACTCAAAGACTGTAAGTACGTCTTTTATATTTAAAGAGTTTTTATATTTTATATATTTAAAGCAAGTTTTTTGGGCAGTGTAGAGTAGTGCTTGTTGTTTGTCATTTCTCCGATCACAAATGCAGACATGGTTTTATGTTTACGCGGCGCGATGCAACGCAACGCGTAAATAGACAGTATAAGTCATTATAATCCACAATTATGTCCCCACTGGATGCAACGAATGCCTCGTTTATAATGGGTTTTCATGTTTTTGAATCATCGCTCAGGCCTGACAGGGCATCACAATATGGTAGGTGCGTAACATTTCCGTCACACGCTTGAGGTATTCGGCCAATCACAACACACTGGATAGCTGGCCAATCACAGCACACCTCGCTTTTTCAGACCGATGAGCTTTGTAAAAATCGACGCGTTTCAGAAAGGCTGGGCATAGAGGAGAAACAATAATGTACAGTATGTGGAAAATAATGTGTTTTTTTAACCTTAAACCGCATAAACACATTTCATTACACCAAATACACAAAATACTGTTCTTTTTAGCAGCATCATATGATCCCTTTAAGTTAAAGGAACACTCCACTATTTTTGAAAATAGGCTCATTTTCCAACTCCCCTAAGAGTTAAAAAGTTGAGTTTTACTGTTTTCAAATCCGTTCAGCCAATCACTAGGTCTGGTGGTAGCACTTTTAGCTGCAGCTTAGCATAGATCATTGAATCTGATTAGACCTTTAGCATCTCGCTCAAAAATGACCAAAGAGTTTCTATTCCTATTTAAAATTTGACCCTTCTATAGTTACATCGTGTACTAAGACCGACAGAAAATGAAAAGTCTCATTCCGGCATAATAATCAAGGAACTTTGCTGCCGCACCACCTGCTTGCACAGGGAGCGTGCTGGGGTCTATTTTCAGTCGCTGCGTAATATCATTGAGCCTGCTGCACCCATGGTGTGGGGAGTTGGAAAATTTGCCTATTTTCAAAAATAGTGGAGTGTTCCTTTAAGAAAACCCTTTGTCAGTACCCTTACAATAACCCTTTAGTCACAAATACCTATACCAGGGGTGTCGCTAGATGCTATTTCACAAGGCCCTGTGAAGTTTTGCTGTCCCAGTAACATTTTTTCTGATAAATCATTGTCGGACGAGGTAGATTATAGTAGATACAGCTAAATATAGGCTTTCCTATTCATTGAACTTTATTATTTACATCATTTGAATGACTTAAAACAGGTTGATTGCAAGTCAGTTGATGTGAAAATATCCTACACACCTTTGTCAATCATATACGCCTTCGCATCTCTCGCTGTGCTTCTCCTCACTTCACTTTTCCCACTTGCAGTCATACGATAATTCATAATAAGGTATTGTAGTTGAGGAGATACAGATAACTATCAAACTTCCTTACAGATTGTCTAGATGCTAAGTGTAAGGGAAACAGGTCAATTTAGCTCAAAGGGAATCATTTATGATTTATAGGGAATTTGGACAGAATCACTGTTTTACGACTGATCACTGAGTCGGCCAGAGATTCATTGAATGAGCTGTAAAACACTATTTATTAGCACAGTAACAAGATCGGCAGTTTAAGACATTAACTTGTAAGCACAAAACACAAGATACTTCTCTTTTCAATATAAATAAGGCTTTATTAGATAAATCTAAGACATAAACTAGTCTAACACATAAACACACGCACTCACACATTCACACAAGTTGCAGGAAGAGAGAAAGTGAGGAAAGAATGAGTTTAAGAGAATGAAAATGTGAAATCCCAAGTTTACAGCAATATGTGCAATTGTATAGACCTGAACAACCATCAATCACTTAATTAACCCTCAAATTGAGTTCCTCAATGAGGTTAAAATTTATATTAAATGCACCAGTTCAGCTAGAATCTGGAGGCACTTGCGTTGCCTGTAAGGGGTTTCTCTTTGTTGTCCTTGTTGCAGAAAAGGCGGTTTCCCGAGGTTGATAATTGGCTGGAAGTTCAGTAGTCGTTGAAGTGACATCTTGGGAAGCCAGTAGTTGGGTGTTGGCTGAAGATGCGGAGTTGTGGGCTGGTTGAAGTTTTGAGGCAGTCACAGACTCAAGGTGGACTCAGAGACAAAACTTAACTCAGAACACGAAACTCTCAATGGAAAATAAAATAAATTGAAGTAGAAGAATAGAAGTAACAAGACTAGATGGCTTTCTTCTCATTGTGGCTAAGTAGCAGCGGGCATGCAGGCCGAAGCACGCCTGAATGGCGCTGAAAGAACATTAAAAGCGATGACTAAAAAGCTAAAAGCATAATTTGATGGTGCCCTGAGTATTTAAACTGGGCTGTTGGACACATCCCAAATGGTGTCTTGACCAATTAGATATTGTATATATAATTTGGACATGATTTCTATAACCAGAATATAATATATTTTACAAGGTATTGATTGATAGAAACTTTTAAAACATGAATTTTCAAACTCATACATACTAAACATGAATATGAATCCTTAAGCTATTAAATAGTTATTAAAAAGACATACATACACAATAAGTGATTAGAACAA
Source organism: Sinocyclocheilus grahami (assembly GCF_001515645.1). NCBI lineage: Eukaryota > Metazoa > Chordata > Actinopteri > Cypriniformes > Cyprinidae > Sinocyclocheilus > Sinocyclocheilus grahami. The sequence goes on from NW_015506155.1 coordinate 111,294, forward strand.
GATAGTCAAATGTGTGGGTTACATACATGATATGGAGTTAAGCAATGGACTGATATTCGTTTATAAGTCTTTTTGAGTTCATTTTGGTGCATATATACATGGAAAGGCAGTTTCTGTGCCATTCTGTGAAGTAAGAATGTGTTCTGTGAAGACCAAAGAGGTTTAAAGGTCTCATAAGGAATTTCAGACTGGTTCTTGTCCTCTAGGTGGGGGGAAGTCAATCCAAAGAGCTCGTGATCGTGATTACTATCATGGATTTACATGTGATGGTCATGCTGTGCATCACTTTGACTATCAATCTTGATTACGTGCCCCAAAATTTTCATAAAGTTTAATGTTGCAAGCTGTTCTGTGAAAGAGTTGGTTGGTTAGGCTTGCTTCAGACTAGGATCTAGGTCTGGCGCTAGTATCTGATTTACGAACATCCTGTTGTCTTGGGCCCCTTTGTGGAATTCAGCTCTTTGGGTTGTTCAACACCAATCTGATCGAATCTTAAAACAGTCGCTCTGATACCCATACACATCCCCCCTTACATTGGCGAGCGCTGGAGAAACAAAGGCAGAAGAAGCAGACAAACACAGCAAACAACAAGTCAACACCTCCATAACAGTTATTGTACTGGTGCAGGCATCAGGTTATTTAGGTACAGGTGGTTAAGTTCAATTAGTCAATATAGTTTAGTAAATTTAATATGTTTTAGTTAAATCTGTAAATTGTTCTAATTTGGTTCTGTACATTGATTCTTCGATCAACTTTTGTGATTAACTTTGTTTGGTTCTTCTAGGTTGTCTTAATTTAAAATGTTTACCGTTAATTTTCTAGTAACATCTTTTGCAATGAAATAAATTGACCTATCGTCCATGAAGCTCTCTGGCTTCCATTCAGTTTAGAGTGGCTGGCAGATATTAGGTGTGGCGAGTCAATCCTAATATCAGACATTTTTCCCTTGCAGGGTGTCTAGGAGTTTTACCTACTAAAGAAAGAAGGAAAGGAAAAGGACAGGCAAAAGAAAAACAAAACAAAACAAAGCTGCTGTGGGTTTTCCTAGCGTGGCTGGCAACTACTGTTGAGCTAGGATGTCATGTGCAGCTAGTGTGTCATGTATCTTAACTTAGTGTCAGGTGTTCTAGCTATTGTGAGGATGGCTGCATGTTTCTTCATGGTGGGTGTATGTAACTTTGTTATGCCAAAATTTGTATATTCTACTTGGGGGAAGAATACGTTTGTTGAATGTGTTATCAGTAGAGATGTGGTTACCTCTGGGTGTAGGTAATGTTGTGTGTGTTAATGGTGTAGTGTATGTGTGGAAGTTCTTTAGCAGACAGTCGGAGGTAGTTTGGCATGGCTGTGTGAAGCTGGGGAGCAAACTTTGTCTCCTATGTTGCATTCCTCTTGTGATGCCTTCTGGTTGTGGCAGAATTTCTGACCTTCTGTGCTTTGGTGGTTGCTGTTGCACAGACAGGAATGTGGTTCCTTGCTCGTTCTGGGTGGTTGTTGAATAGGTGCTTGTCATCTCTGATATGGTGGTGTACCAGGTGATCACGGGCCTTCCGTTCTGTCACTGGTCACAGCAAGCATGACTCAACTTTGTGGTCATTCGTGTTCAGCTTGTCTTGAAGGAACTCTTTCATTTGTCTCATGACTTGTTTCATGTCTTCTGATGGTAAGCCATCTTATTCTTGTGCATACTCGGCACTGTGCATGTCTGAGTGGTGCTGAGGTGGGTTTTGTTGTTGCTTACCCACACGAGTTGCTCTTGGATGAGTCAGGCGAATACCTTTGGATGTCTGGTTAGGTTTCCAGCTGTTCTTATCTTTTGGGTTTCTTGAGAAGCGTGGCTGGTCCCATGAATTTTTCCAGCGGTTGGGCTGATAGCTGTCGTGTACATGGGGGTCACATTCTCTGTGCTCTTGATGGAGGACTCTGGTGTTGTGATGCCACTGGGTGTCGTCCAGTACAAGGCTTGAGTCCTTGGTGATGGAGCTCAAGAGTGTGGATGTTTTGTACCTTTCTTTGAGGCCATCTTCTGCTTGTTGTAGGACTTCTGTGTTAGGTCATGCAACTGTTGGATGGTCATGGAGCGTGGACAGGCCATGACGCCTAGATGATGGCTGACTCCAGGGTGCAGGTTTCTTAGGAAGAGGCTTTTGAAGTTCACATCCTCTTCGAGGTCAGGTTCGTTGTGTGCACCAAAGTAGGCTTGTCAGAGTCGGTTGTAGTATGCTTGTGGAGTCTCTTCTTGACCTTGTTTGATCTCCAAGGCAGTTAACAGTCCATTTTCAGACTCAGGGTCTGTAAACTCTTTAATCAGGACCTCACAAAGTAGCTGGTAGTTTGACTTTGTTTGACTGGGCTGTCGATCTAGGAAGTTTCATACCTCAGGACTGGACGTGGCTCTAAGGAGGTATAACCTGTCTCTGTCAGTCACACGAGGTCTCATTTCCAGATAAAACTCGATATCTTGCAGGTAGGCCTGGATGTCGTGGCCCTCTGCAGAGTTTGGGTTGAAACTGCTGATGTTTTTAGACAGCTTGTTGAGGTCTTTGATGGTCATCCCATGTGCAGCTCCAAGGTCTGCTTGGATGGGAGGTATTCTTTCGTTGGCAGGAAAGGCTTGTGTGGCGAAGGCAGGTGAGGTTTTGGGTTGTGGCCCGTCGCGCCTTTCGTCATATGCCGGTTCTTGGATATGGGACTCTGCTCTGCTCAGCAGTGGTGAGGCTGAGAGATGCTTCTCTTTTCTTGGCTCTTGTTTCAGCTCATAAGCATCTTTGAGTTCTTTTCTGACCATGTAGAGCTCATCGTTGGTATCGTCTAGTTGTTGGGTCAGATTGTCCATTTCAGTTCTATACCTTTCAAGGTGGTCTTTCAGGGTACTGATTTCAACATTCTTGTCTCTGATGTGATTCTTGGCTTTCTCTAGTAGCTGTTCGGCATACTGGAGTCTGTTTACCAGGTCTTTCTGGACAGCCTTTGAATGTTGCTGGTCGAGCTGCGCTGCTGCCAGGGCTGCTTGGAGTTTCATAACTTGTTCCGTTGTTTCCTGCTCCCTCTCGTTGGGTGCTTTGAGTTGATCTTGAACTTTCACTTCCAGCTTGTCTATGCGGCGTTGAGCACGTGTCAGCTCCTCTTGAAGGTGGGTGATGTGCTTGTCGCTCAGTTTCAGCTGGGTTGTGAAGGCGTAGCTTAGGGAGCTGGTGATTTTGACTAGCTCCTCGTGGTTGTTGTTCTGGCTTGAATCTTGTGTCAGGAATCTTCTCAGGATTAGGATTATTATTAAAAATAATAACAGTTCAAATGTCTTGGGGGTGAGGCTGTCTGTCATGCCTCTCAGCCAAGTATTCACATCTTCCCCATAGGCAATGGGGTTTGCAGTCTGCGGCATTTTGGCACGCCGGGGAGAAGAGAGACTGACACAGATCTGTGTAGAGTAGAAGCCTATGTGTGGTGGGACAACTAAGTGTGGTATCAGTGACTGTGACCCACTAGTGAAGTGTGGTGATGATTGTGTTGGTCTCAGGTGTCTAAGTAGATTAGGGATGCAAAGAATTCGTCACTTCTAACGAGGAATAGGAAAAAAAGAGAAAAAGGTAAAAACAATTCAGTAAAAAAAAAAAAACAATTCCTTTTTGGTTGAGAATTTTTTTTTCAATTTAATGTGGTTATCAAGAAGGTAAACAATATTATTAAATCTCTGTTTTAGACAAAAGAATGCAATAATAATGTTGATATCTCTTTTCTTAGTCTGACAGGATTGACACCGTACACCTTACAGTTGTGCCGCTCACCAGGGAGGCTGCGAAGGCGACAGTTGTTCAACACTTATCTCTATTAAATCGATCTCAGCGTTGGATGAGATGCTAAAATTTGGATTGCGTTTCCAAATGTAGGGAGGTTAGGAAGAACAAAGGAGGGGTTGATTACAATCAAATTCATACGGATGATTCGTCTTTTTCAACAAGATTATGTATTTCATTCACATAGGATTGATTGATGGTTCTTACAGGTCCCTACGCATGTGAAGAGTAAAGAGGAAAGAAAGCAGGAGGTGACAGGAGAAAAGGGAAGGAGAACTCAGGAGTTTACTCAGTAACCTGAGTGGATCGCGTCCACTAGCAGGCTCTGATGCTGTTATGCTCAACTACGAGTAGAATAGTTGTTGTTCTTAGTTGCTGCACAACTAATCAAACAAAATAAAATTTGAGGGAAAGAACGTTGTCTTTCTAATTTATTTGAACTCGTAGAGAGGGATAACACTGTCTCATATTAGGGCTCGGGTGTGTCGTTCCCAAGCTAGGATCTCCAGAGGAAAAAAGAATGGTAAAGTAAAATTAAAAGTAATAAATGGGCAAAGTAAGTAGAAAGGAAATTAAATAACGAAGGAAATCAAAATAAAACAATAATGGCTAAGTGTATAACCACAGGAAGAAAAGGGGTAAAACGCAATAAAATAATGAGTAAGTATAAGTCTGAATAGAATTTATTGATAGGTAATAAAATCAATTAGGTAGAATAAGTTTATTAAACTTTAAAGTTCAAGGCTTATTCGTACCTAAGATGATTAGGCATAAGAGGGAATACTAGAAATAATGATCATATGAAATGATCGGAGGGGGAAATTTGAATGATTCCAAATAAATTTAATGTTTTAATTAAATTTGAATTTGGCACAATTAATAATTGTGAGTCAGTATCTCCCTTTCTAGTAAAATAAGATAAAGTGGTAAGAAGTGAGAAAAGGGAGGAATAAGAGAGAGAAAGAGACCAACAGGTGTATTAGTTTAGATGTTTAAAGGGTTAAATCACTTTATCGTTGCCCAACAGACACTGAATTCAACCACTGGATGTTAATGCTAACTGCTAACCTTTGAGGCTAAAGGCTTTAGCATAGACTTCAATGTAAACAACTGTTTCGTTAGCTTAGCCACCCGTGGGGTTTGTTTACAATAGCGTCGCTGTAATATTTATTGCTCTTGATCACTGTCCTTTATTTTTTATAAATCATTAGCACCTGTCAATACCAGCATTATTTTAATCCTTGTACATTTCACAGTTTATTTTGTTTTTCAACATTACTATTATCTTGTAGATATTAAATGTTTGGCACTAGTAAAATGAACATTAAGCAGGTGAGCAGACTTTCTCACGGACAGACAGGAACTGCCACCCCCCTAACTTGTGGTGCAAATATGTTGATGCCATCTGAGATGCAAGCATCTTACTCATATAGAAAGCAACAGTTATGTTATATGTATTGTATGTGGTCAGTATGTGCTAATTTGTTGTGCATGTGGTAGTGCATGTATTATTTGTTTTCTTTCTTTTTTCAGCTGTTTAAATTTCAAAACCAGAATATGTTGATTTAGGTATTTTTACAATTTCTAATTTGAAACATTGTGGATTCCATCTAAATAACATTGTTTTTTCTTTATGCAGGTACTTCACAGGATTCTGTCCATGTATAGGTACACTACATGTGCATATCTTATGCATTTGACAGCCTGTGCAGTCACATAAATGAAAACTCCTTGTTTTATACTTACATTACATATTGTATGTCAAGGGAATATAAACGACTTTTATAGAGGGTTTTTGGGGATTTATTCCATAACAAACTCCATGGTTAACCTAATGGTGATGGAGCATAGGGTTAGGGTTAACTGTGACCAGGGCCGTTTCTAGGCATAGGCGAGCTAGGCGGTCGCCTAG
>NW_015506155.1:117409-183423 GCF_001515645.1 Sinocyclocheilus grahami
AAAACACTATTAATTAGCATAGTAACAAGATCGGCAGTTTAAGAGCTTAAGTTTAAGGCTTTATTGGATAAATCTAAGACATATAAACTAATCTAACACATGAACACACGCATTCACACACGTTTTCAGAAAGAGAGAGAGAGGAAATAATTAAAGAGAATGAAAATGTGAAATCCCAAGTTTACAGCAATATGTGCCATTGTATAGATCTGAACAACCATCAATCACTTAATTAACCCTTGCACTGAGTTCCTCAATGAGGTTAAAATTTAGATTAACTGCACCAGTTCAGTTTTAGAATCTGGAGGTACTTGCTTTCTGTGTTGCGGGGTTCCCTTTCTTGTCTGGTTGCTGAAAGGGGTTTCCCGAGGTTGCTGATTGGCTGGAGGTTCAGTCTTGGGAAGCCAGTGATTGGGCGTTGGCTGGCGACGCGGAGCTGTGGTCTGCAGTTGAAGGGTAGACAGCACTCTTCGGAGAGATGCGGCGTTAGGCAAACTTAACTCAAAACACGAAACTCTCAACGGAAAATAAAACAAACTAAAGAAATAGAAATAGATGTAAAGTTTGATGAGACCAGGTGGCGTTTCTTCTCATGGTTTTGGAGGAGCTGGCGTGTAAGCCAGACCACGCTCAAAACTAAAGAAGCATGACTAGGAGTGAAAAGCTAAAAGCCGCATGGCTAAAAGCTAGACACAAAAAGTCAGACCCGCAAAAAGGCAAAAGGCAAAAGACCAAAAAGCGCTAAGTTTGATGGTGTCCTGAGTATTTAAACCAGGCTGTTTAACACACCCAAATGGTGTTTCGACCAATTGTAGCTCGGGGTGTTGCAATGTTTCTCCTTCCCATTCATAAATCAACTGTTATCTCATCATTCACATGACCTGCGTTTTTCCCGCTCTGGTAGAGTATGATTTTGGACATGATTTCTATCACGAGGATATGATACATTTGACCAAGAATTGACTGGGAGAAACGTTTCAAGCATGAAAATTCAAACTCACACATACCAAGCATGAATATGACCCCTTAAGCTATTCAATAGTTATTCAAAATACATTCACAATAAATGATTAAGGCATGATGGTTAAACATGTGGGTTAGATACATGATATGGGGTTAGATATATAGCAATGGTTAGTTGCTCGAGTCCTTTTAGTGTCTTTTAGATGCATCTTCACATGGAAATTAAGTTTCTTTGGCATTCTGTGGACGTAAGGAGACCAGAGATTAAAATGTCTGTAAGGAATTTTAGTCTGTCTGTTCTTTGTCTTTAGTGGAGGAAGTCAATTTGAAGCTTGTGATCACTGTCACATGTTTCCATGTGGCGGTCACGCTGTGCATCTCTTTTGACCATTATTCTTGATAACTTGCCCCAAAATTTTACAATCTCCTTGGACTTGTCAATGTGTTCTTTTGTGTTAATGTTGAAAACTGTTCTGTGACAGGGGTTTAGGTTTAGGCTTGCTTCAGAGAGGCTAGGGTCTGATTTATGACATCCTGTTGTCTTGGGCCTCTGTGGAATTTTTGTGACTCCTCGTGCCTCAACTCGGTTTTGACCAAATCTTAGATTGTCTGATTCGGTCTGATATCCTACAGAGTTGTACTTATTTTTTGACATTTTGGGAGAAATAAAAGCTATATATAATGAGTAATGTTTTCTTAAGTAGATGATACATTTCAAAAGTGTAAAACAGCCCAGATATTGAGCAACTGGTAGACGACATTAACAACATTGAATGACAAAGTTAAAGTTAATTATTTATTTTTTTTGTCTTAAAGGGATAGTTTACCCAAAAATGAAAATTCTGTTATCATTTACTCACCCTCAAGTTGTACAAACAACAAACCTATATGAATTTCTTTCAGCTGGACACAAAAAAATATATTTTGAACCAAACAGTTGATGGTAGCCATTGACTTCAATAGTATGGAAAAAATATACTATGGAAGTTAATTGGTGCCATCAACTGTTTGGATACTAACATTCTTCAAAATATATTTTTATGGAAAAATGAATAAATAAATATGTAAATAAATATAAACGTCTCAGGTTACGCATGTAACCATGGTTCCCTTTCAGTCAGTCACTTTCGACGTCACGTCGGTGACGACGAATTGGGAATCTTGCCAGAAATGCCAAAATGAGCCGATGCACATTGGCATGCGATGCGTGAGTATAAATAGGCAGCAGGTGCAATGCATACTAAGCTTTTTGCTTTGGAGCCGAGCGTACTCTAGGGAGATTTTCTATGTTGGTGGTACGGCGCTACTGCGGTTTCCCGTGTTGAGTGGGTTGCACATCAGGCTGCACTACCCCGTTTGTGTTGCAGGTGGCCATCTCCCATGGGCATTACAGCACTTAAAAGAGCAGTTTCCCTAAAAGAGCATTCACTTTGTAATGACGATGGTCCGTCTTTTTAAAGATACCGTTTCACCCGTGTGTTTCTGGATGCGGTCGTTACTTGGTGCCGGGTAATGGTCACGATCGCTGCCTCACGTGCCTGTGCATCAAGCATGCTAAGGTTGCGTTCGTGGATGAGTCATATTTTCATTGTGGGAAGATGACCATCTCGGAGTTACGGACCAGGCTCCAATACCTGAAAAGGGGTGGAGTTCACCGAGCCTCTGCCTCGATCTAGTTCTCTTCCTGGCAGAAGTCAGGGGAGGACTACTTCAGGCAGTAGCTCGGGCAGTCTGAGGAGCACAGTAGCGGCAACCCCTCCGAGGGACCATCACTCCTCTAGCTCTCCGCAGCCAGTCGAGCTGCCCAAGGAATGTGCTGGGCCCTCTACAAGGAGCGTACCAGCCATATCCTTTGGGGCTTCTCCTGATGATTGGATGTCGATCGCCGCATCGGAGGGCAAGTTGGAGCTCTCTGGAGAGGAAGATTCCACCCTCCGGGATGGTAGCAAAGCCTGAATCGGATCCAGAGATGACGGCTATGCTTTCCCAGGCCGCTGAGAGGGTAGGGCTCAAGTGGAGACCTCCACCGTGTCCCGAGCCCTCGAGGTTGGATGACTGGTTTCTCGGGGTGGCTCACGCTGGTTCTCAGCGCCCTGCCCCGGTGCCATTCTTCCTGGAGGTGCATGAGGAACTTACCAGGTCGACTGCCAGAAACCAACCTGCTAGCTCCTCCTCCCTCACCACCCTTGACGGTGGTGCAACTAGGGGGTATACGGGGGTCCCCCCATTGGAACGGTCGGTAGCGATGCAGTTGTGTCCTAATACCGCATCCACCTGGCGGGGCACCCCTTCCTTCATGGACCTGTAGGTACTCATCTGGTCTGACCGGCAGTGCTAATGCGGCTTGTGGAGAAGCTGCCTCCATCTTACATGCCATGTCGTTACTGCAGGTCCACCAAGCTAAGGCACTGAAGGACCTGCACAAGGGTGGTCATGATCCAGAATTTCTAAAGGAGCTCCGTACTGCAACTGACCATGCCCTCTGAGCGACGAAGGTCACCGCAAGTTCTCTGGGTCGTGCAATGTCCACTCTTGTGGTGCAGGAGCGCCATCTCTGGCTGTGTCTGGCCGACATGAGGGACACTGACAAAGTTTGGTTCCTCATTGCCCCCGTGACCCAGACCGGCCTCTTCGGTGACGCAGTCGAGAGCTTTGCCCAGCAGTTCTCGGCCGCACAGAGGCAGACTGAGGCGATCCATCACATCCTGCCCTGGCGGGCAGCAGCTGCCTCCACCCGTTCGACTGGCGAGAGTTCTATCAAAGGCCCTACTCACGCACCCTCTGCCCAACTATGGAACCAGGTAAGTGTTGCACCGCACACTCAGACCCCACTTCGGTCTGCCCATGAGCTGCCCAGGCCGGGTCCCTGTGTTCCACCTCGTTGCCCCACTGCAGGTACGTCGGTGGTTCCGCTTGCACAGTATCTGGGAGCCTGGCTAGCGCTGCGCAGCCCATCTCGCTGGCTCCTTCAGACAATCAGACATGGCAAAGCGATTAGTTCGCCCGGCATCCCCCCAAACTCAGGGGCATCCACTTCACATCAGTGAAGGTAGCCGATGCTCATGTCTTGCGTGCGGAGACCGCAGTCCAAACGGTGAAGGACACAATAGAGCTGGTCCCTCCAGCCGATATGAAGACAAGGATTTACAGCCCCTACTTCATTGTACCCAAGAAACACGGTGGGTTACGACCGATCTTGGACCTGAATGTCTTGAACCGGGCCCTTCACAGGCTACAGTTCAAGATGTTGACGCAGTAATGCATCTTTGGGTGCACCCGTCCCCGAGATTGGTTTGCAGCAATTGACCTGAAGGATGTGTACTTTCATGTCTCGATCCTTCCATGCCACATTCCCTTTCTGTGGTTCACATTCGAGGATGGAGCATATCAGTACAAGGTCCTGTCCTTTGGGCTGTCCCTGTTCCCCCGTGTCTTCACGAATGTTGCAGAGGGGGCTTTTGTTCCCCTGAGAGAGCAGGGTATTCACATCCTCAACTATCTTGATGACTGGCTCATACTAGCACAGTCTCAGGATCAGTTGTGCGAGCACAGGAACCTGGTGCTCAGGCACCTCAGCCTGTTGGGTCTTTGGGTCAACTGGGAAAAAAGTAAACTCTCCCCGACGCAGAGGATCTCTTTTCTTGGAATGGAGTTGGATTCGGTCGAACAGACAGCACACCTCACAGAGGAACATGCTCAGTCAGTGTTGAACTGCTTGAATTTGTTCCAGGGCAGGACGGCGGTCCCACTGAAACAATTTCAGAGGCTTCTGGGACATATGGCAGCTGCAGTCACGCCACTGGGGCTGTTTCATATGAGACCTCTTCCGCACTGGCTCCATGGCCGAGTCCCAAGGTGGAGTCCCAAACCTTCACCCCATGGTCAGACCTCACATTTCTTCGGACGGCAGTGCCCCTGGAACTGGCCTACAGGCATGCTGTGGTACACACGGATGCCTCCACGACCGGCTGGGGTGCCACGTACAACGGGCAAGCAGTCTCGGGTGTGTCAACAGGCCCCCAACTGCAGTGTCATATCAATTGCCTAGAGTTGTTAGCAGTGCGCCTTGTCTTGATCTGTCTCAAAGTGCGCTTATGAGGCAAGCACGTACTGCCTAGAGTTTGGGCCGGCTGACTCCCACATAACACTGAGACCTTGGCCCTGCTACATGCCCAAGGTTCCCACTACTCCCTTCAGGGATCAGGTGGTGAACCTACAAGCGCTGTCCCCGGAGGACTCAGACCCAGCCCTAGCTTTGCTCTGTCCCGTCCATGCTTTAAGATGATCGACCGGACACAAAGCTTCAGGACCTCAGAACAGCTCTTTGTTTGTTACGGAGGTGGGCAGAAGGAGAATGCCGTCTCCAAGCAGATGATGGCCCACTGGATAGTGGATGCCATCGCCCTGGATTATCAAACACAGGGCCTGCACTGCCCTCTCAGGCTGCGAGCTCACTCTACTAGGAGTGTTGCAACCTCCTGGGTGCTGGCTCGTCGTGCCTCGCTGACAGACATTTTTAGAGTTGTGGGCTGGGCGACCTCCAACACCTTGCTAGATTCTATAGCCTTTGTGTTGAGCCGGTATTCTCCTGAGTTCTCACCTCAAACTGGTAGAAGCACTGAGAGGCCCCAGCTTAGTGTCAGCTTGCTATGTCACAAATCGTGTTACTTGCTCCAGAGTGTCCATACTGTAGACCCTGTCGAGCTCCTCCATCAACCTCGGCAGCCAGACGTGGCAGAGCATCTGCTGCCAGGTCCTCACTCGTTGAATCCATGAAAACAGGTAGAGGGCTGGGTGCCATATGTAGTGACCTAAGTGGATCCCATATGTGTGTTTCTCCACGGTATAGCTTTAAGTCTGTGTTTCCCCTGCAGACTTTTCTGCCATTCCCGTAAGAGGGTTACAACCACCTCTAAGTCTTCCATATGTACCTAAACGATGTTCCATATGTGTAAGTGCTTCTGAAACCTCCTTCAGGACACATGGGGCTTCTGAAAAGTTCTTATTCCAAGTGGAACAGGTACGTTTTCCCAGTGTTATCCAGTCTCACTGAGTGGGTAGTGCTAAGACAACAGTGATTGCCTTCCTGCTGCGAGCCCTGGCCTATACTCAAAGGGGCACAGGAGGCCTGCACAGGATACTGGAAGGGGCAGCATCCGTGGCACTTTGGTAGGGATTCCCAACATCTTGGTTATGTATGTAACCCTTGTTCCCTGAAGGAGAGAATGGAGACGTCACATCAGCGAAAACCTGAGTATGCGTTGCACCTGCTGCCTATTTATACTCGCGCTGCGATCAGGGGCAGCTGGATGTAATCATCGCATGCCAATGTGCATTGGCCCGTTTAGTTTACACTCGGAGCAGATTGGTCTCTCTGGCGAGATTCCCAATTTGTCAGTCACCAACATGACGTCTCCATTCCCTCCTCCAGGGAACGAGGGTTACATATGAACGAGACGTTCCCTGAGAGGCAACGAGACACTGCGTCCTCTAGCGGACACTATGGGGAATGGAATGCCCACTAAGCCATGCCGGGGCACATGCCTATCCACCTGGTGAGAGAACACCAAGGGAAGTGACAGATATACACCAAACCTTCCCTCAGAACAGGTGTAAGCCACTGACTCCTCAGACCACTAACATAACTCAGAAAAATGGGGAACCCAGCCAATCAGTTCAATTCAGATGGAGTGGCATTTACTACACAGAGCCATAGTTCACTGACAAGCTGGGCAATATAGCGTTCATAATCGTAGAAGAATCGCATTCGATTATGAACGCGATATTGCTTAGCTTTTCATTTTTTTTATTTTTGACAAGAAAACTCTCATAAATTAATAAAACGTTTATAACAAAACTAAACCTCATTTGAATGAACTGATAATTTCACAAGCTCCATTTGCAACCTTCAAAAATGTAATTAGTTCTCTGGAGATAACAAAAAAGAATAAAAATATCTCACTCTTTCCTGTGATCTACAGTTCAGACCTGAGTTGAGTAGATGTTTACTGAGAAACAGTGATCATTTAACACTGTCTGGGTTGAAATGTTGAATGAGGAGGAGATGGATGTGCAGGCCAGCAGGTCATGCCACAAGGGCATTGAGACTTTACACAGGGAAGGTTACAGGGATGTGATGTGTTTCCTTGTTGATGACAAATAAATCAATCATCAGCGAACTTTGCCATATGGTGTCTGGCTGTTTTCACAGTTTGGACATTCCGAGGTTTGGTACTGGAGATGAGTATTAAAAAAATCTATTAATTAGCCTAATTTGCATCCATTGTAGTCTTTTTGATACATCTAGAGACATATTATGAGAAAACGTGAGTGGTGCACTAATATAACTGTGGAAAGTGGACAATTAGATATAGGAGCTATGGGGACGTGTGTTTTACAAGAGCATCATTTGCCTGTGAATTATAAACTGCAGTGCACTCATTATCACATTATTAGTAATGTGAATTTTTGTCTTAGCGCTGCTCTTGATGGCAGTAGCAACTTAGCCTATGAGCCATTTACCATCATTAAAGATGAATAGACACATTTTAGCCTCAATCTAGCATATTTAGTCCTTTTTTTTCATTTCATTGAATGCTTAAAAATTATCAAAAGGTATCAGTATATCTTTAATATTCAGACCTGAATTGAGAACGCCTGTAAAATCCCACTTCAATTCCTGAATTTGAATTCAGTTTAAATTAAGGTATTATAGACAGGATGCAAATTTGCAATTCAAATTTAAATATTAAGAGAAGATTAACTTGTTTGAAAGTTTTGAATAAAATCTTTCTATCTATTTTTCTGTTGTTCAATCATTCTATCATTCTATCTATCAATCTATCTTGTCATTCCACTTTAAGTTCCATTTCAATACTAAATCACGTTTATGATGTAAAGGCAGTTCTCCAATTTTGACTTTTTTTGACTTGGTAATGTTACAATACATTACATCCATATACCATACATGTGTAAAGTGACGAAATTCCCATGCAATTCAAGTCTACAGTATGTTGGGAAAGACAGGTGGCCTTGGGCGAACAGTTAGACCTTCAATCTATAGGTCTACCACTTGGTATATAATAAATCTCTAGCAACTTTACTCAGCTCTTATGAATGGCAGGTCAACCCCACTCACTGTATTGTGCTTTAGACGTGATGGCTGATGTATGGGCCATTATTGTGCAAGTGTGAAATGTAAATCTAATGTTAAACGTCTCCATCAGATCAGGTTTCACTCATCATCATGGCGGGTGTGCTGCCTGCTTTCCCCTTCATTGGCAGAATAATGGGCCGTCATAAGGGTCGTCCACCAGAGCAAAATTGTTGATCGGGTCCATTAGTGCATTTTTAATGACCAGACTCACAACCCAAAAGCTTACTGGGGCACCGCAGTTTGAACAGCTCACACTCTCTATAGCAGAGTAGGTGGCTGAATTTTTCACAGTGGATTTTTAGAAGCTATAAAGAACTTCCAACCCACAAATTCCTCTCAATCTTGTTAAGCCATTAAGAGACATCTTTTTAAAAAAAATATCATAATTATTACAAACATTTGAATGGTAGTGTATGTTTAAAAAAATTAATTTAAAAATCTGTATTATCAATATATATTCAGAGCCGGTGCCAGGGCACATACATCGGGGGGCATTTATATGTATATGCGGGGCCGAATCACATTAAGCGGGGTTGGGGGGGTTGTCAGCTGTTTATTTTATATATAAAATCTATTTTTGGCCAGATGGGCTTATATCTGTAAAATCCATGTATTAGTAGAGTTGGGGTATTTGGACTCGGATTCAGACTGCAATTATGAATGAACTTGGACGGACTCGGGTGGACTTATACTCAAACTTGACATGGACTCAGACATTTTGGACTCAGAAATGTTTACAGATGTACAGATGAATCCACTTCATGTGTAATATGAAAGATAAAAAGAAATATGTAACAACATAAAATCAAGATTAAAATACAGTCTCCTACTCAAACTCAATTGGTTAAGGACTAGGACTCGACAAGGTGGACTCGGCCCTTACACTATATATTAGACTGATCCATCTATCCAAATGTTAAGTGGCTTCTGTGGTTCTTTTCACATAATGACTCTTATGAAAGGGTCTCTTGTGGTTTTGGAGAAATTAAGGGCATTGACGTAAGGGCATCGTAAAACGAACATTCACAGGGATATCAACAGGAGAACTGTGATGCAGGAGCCATGAGGAGCTGACAGTGGCCCTGTTGTCTCTAAGTCAAGGGCCACAGAACAGATTGCAGTGAATTCTCAGATCACAGCTTGATGTGGACAGAAAAAAAAAAGAGAAAAAAAACAAAAAATATATATATACTGTA
Organism: Sinocyclocheilus grahami; assembly: GCF_001515645.1. Lineage (NCBI taxonomy): Eukaryota > Metazoa > Chordata > Actinopteri > Cypriniformes > Cyprinidae > Sinocyclocheilus > Sinocyclocheilus grahami. Next base: position 126,725 of record NW_015506155.1, read on the forward strand.
TATATATATATATATTAGACTGGTGGAACATATTTGAATGTAGACTATCTTTGATGTCACCTAGATTAGAATGGAGCTAAGAAAGTTGTAAATTTCTTAAGATATTGATTTAGATACTGCACAGTAAATGAAAACAATCATATTTCTCATCTTCTGATATTTTGGCAAATATGGTGTCCATATTTATAAGTGAAAAAAACAAGCCCAAAAGGACTTACAATAAGTGGACATGGTAACACTAGTGCCACAGTTTCTGTAAGATCTGTATGTACATGTGTGGTGTGGTTTGCACAGTCTGGTCCTCAGTGATACTTTTCCTAATAAAATAGCACTATTAAAGCTGTACGTATTAGGGAAAAAGTCAGACCAGGGATGGGGTAGAATCTGTGTGCCTATAATTTTGAGGTTTGATAAGTACATTTGTGTTTGCCAGTTCCTTCCCCAACAACAATTAAAGATTTAATTACCATCTGCAGAGTGACTCAAGAGCAAGCCTGACCTAGAAATTTGAATTGATGACTTTGTTTGTGGAAGTTGTTAAAAGTCCTGTGTGCTGTTTATCAGCAGCACTTATTTTTCAATGTAAATTTGTTTCCTGATAATTGCTTCAAAAGAGTTAATTAGAACTGATAATATACGATGCTGCTTCCACAATGGACATCATGCTATGCAAAAAAAATATATTTTTATTATATTAGTCTAACATTGTGTCCTAATCGGGCGTAAAGGGATAATAAGACAAGCAATAAAACTTCATTTTCATGTAAATCAGAGTTTTTTTGTTTTGTTTTGCTTTTTTTAACAGAGCAGCTGTTAGACCTTTATGTTCATACTGTAGAGATATTTGTATTGTAATAAACCTAACATCCTTTGAGCATGTTCTTATCGGATCGATAAAATAACTGATATTGTCATACCGCAGGGAGGGTGAGAAATTAAGGTGTTTTTAAGACCTGCAGCCATGTGTTCCTCTTGACACTAAGCCTCTCTTAAAAATAATGAGACTATTGGGTTCAAATCTTGTTCACCATTGTTAAAACCCTGCAGATCTTGTTTATGCAGACATGGCACGGGATGCTTTCATCAAGATCTGAAGATGTCAAAGAAAGTAAAAATCAGCCAGACAATGATGTTCATGACTAATGTCATGACCGGGTGACAAGAGTTACTTAAAATAAGTAATGTGCTTTACTTTTTAAAAATGTATTTTCATTATCTATCTATCTATCTATCTCTGTTATCGTATGAGTTGCTTTCTTTATACAGTATATTTGGTATATAAAAGACTGCCTTACAGTATCTATTAATGTACATGGATGCCAAATTTGTATGAAAAAATGATTGGGGTGATACTCAAGCACTGAACATTTATAAATCTACTCGTTTTTTTGTATAAATTTATAAATAAGTTCAAAGTAAACATCCCAGCCTCTGCAGCACTGCTTTATTTTAGCATATTAATGTTTTAATATTAATAAGTTATAATGGAAGTGATGGCTCCGAATCAGACAATATTGGGAGGTTTTGTGGACTCAAGCCAATTGCTGTTTCAGTTTGCTCTTCAAGCCATATTTTAGGTTGTTATCTACATTAACATTCAATTAATTTATCTTTTGTTGTGGCAGTGATGAGCTTGTTGGACTAATGCATTTCTGTGAGTGAATTTGCTTGTTTGTTTGTGTTGTATTTGTGAAATAATGCATTATGTTTGGATGGACAAAAATTCGGACTAAAACGTGTACAAATTTTTTCATTTACCATTATTGTAGTACAATCAACTTCAGATAAATTCTAAATCAACCATTTATCCTATTTCATTCTGAAATGTCACATGACAGAAGTAAAATGTGAAGGAAAAAAACAGAAATCCAGGCGTTTGATGTTATTCAGTTTCAGAAAGACTGCAGGGACAAAGACATGTATTTATTTATTTATTTATTTATTTTTACATTTATGTAACATTTTTCAAGGTAAGCTGATGTAAGACAAACTCCCCTCAAAACAATCCAACCACTGACCACAATATTGACCCCAAGACTGGTGTACTGCTGGAGGCTTGTTTGGTGCAAATTTACCCAACTGCCAGAGTTGAGCCAAACAGCAATTTCATCAGGCTAGCTTCAGTTTCTGAAAACACAATAACAGTGACAATGTAGAATTTCAAAATCGAACCAACTTGATTCATGGCAGTTTTTTCATCTGAGCGACTTTTGTCTTAAATTCAAGGCTCAAGGGGACTGTGAGTTCAGAGGTGTTTTTGTGAGCTTGTTAGACTCATTTAGTCACAGCTAGAATAATGAGCTCCAGCAGTGCATCTGCATCTCTGCCCTGTGATCCTGGCATCCAAACAGGAAAGAGGATTAGCCCTGTCGGTAGATATGAAAAGTATGACGTTGTCTCACCTGCCAGCATCTCACTATCACATATATACAGTATTTTATTATGTTTATGTCCTAACGTTGAAAAATACCATTCATACTCGCTGCTATATGATGGAAGAAAAGCCCTAGGAAACATTTGGCTGTTATGTAGTTCTGAGAGAGTCAATGGCTGTAAAGAGTAATAAAACTGTAGAAAAATAATGAAAGGAATAAACTAATGTACCTGTGCATGTGTCAAAATCAGTTAAAATAAAAAGTTTATCTATCATACCTTTCACTGACAGCATGATGAATTTAAATGGTTTGGTTTTCCAAAGGTGGCCAAATGCTAAAAATGTACAGGCTTATTCGTATAAAACAAGACTAAGGCTGTTTATTTGTTGATGGTTGGCTGCTTGTCAATCATTCAACCCTTTAAGGAACTTTTGACAGAAAAATCTGGAGAAAAAAAAAATGTAACCCTTACAATACTGTGAAAACAACATGTCTTGTTTTTTTTCAGGCAAATAACTCATGACTATAGAAAGTGAAACTAGGGCATAAAGCTGACCTCAGAATCAAAAGACAAAATAAAAAAAAATAAAAACCTTTAGAGTTTTATTTAATGAATTATACATTATGGACTAAATCTATCTTTTTAAGTACTAAGTCAGTATAAGGCATCCACTCCTTTTGATTTTTAATCTTTAATCAGCCTTCTGGTGTTCTTTTAGGCATTTATTTACCAAAAGCAGTCTGTGATGCCAGTTAATTACAGTTCAGCTTTGTGCTGTACTAACATGAACACCTTTTAATTGGAATAACAATGTAATGCTTTCTTAACATGAATACTTATTTTATCCAAAAGAGATGATAAAACTTAATTCATTCTTCCAATATGGCTAATTATTCTTTAATTTGTGGCTTTGTGCCTTTTGAAAATTATGCATATTTATGGTTACCATCAGTTCATGCTGTCGTTAATGGACTGATAAGCGGCACAGCCAAATAATTCCACATCAGAGCAAAGCCACCGTTTGGCATTCAGTTGCAGTTTTCCATTAACACAAAATATTCAAGTTTATAGTATAATTTCAGAAACAGATTTATAGACAATAGTAAATTAAATTATAAAACCGTAACAAGCATGGGAAAATGAAGGTGGTTTAAAGAAATATTCCAGGTTTAGTACAAGTTAAGATCAATGGACAGCTTTTGTGGCGTAAAATAAATAAATATATTCCACTTGTCCTAAAATGTGACCTAAAAACATTTAAAATACTTACTGTTTCAATAGAATAGACATATTTACTAACCTTCTCTGTGGAACGTTATATACAATTTTACTACTAATGGCTGCAAAAATAACAAGAACAACTTAGATCATAGAATACACACTTAACAGAAATATAATGTACAAGCTTTTATAAAATTATGAGCTTCGCATTTCTGCTTTCAAATTCCTCCAAAAATTTACCACATTGTCTTTGATTGTAATGTCTGACATTCATATCAATGTCAATGTCTCACTGTAACCTCAAGTTTTTCATTTTTGTGTTTTTTTTTAAGAGGGAAGAGTAAGAAATATTTTTGTGGTATTCAAAATTATGCCACAAATTCTGTTGATTGAGTTTAACTTGATTTGAACACGAAATATTCCTTTAATAGCGTCACCATTTGAGATGCCAAAAATGTTTAGATAAGCTGTCTCTGTCAACAGCTTATCTCTACACACTTCAGTAATTATCATTGATCGTTGTGTTGAGTGAATGGTTTGATATTCACGGCCTCTAGTATGTTTGTCATAATTATTAACATTTCAAGAGTCCAGTGTTCATTATACGACTGATTTTAGAAAATGCATTAATTGCATTTTCTTAGTATCCTACCAACACATTTGTTTTGTAGAGAGTACTATCACTATATATACAGAAATATAGACCTTTTTTGACTGTGCAATTTGGTGTCAATAAATTAGTTATCCACTTCAGATTACTAATTACTAAAACCAAACGTCATGAACTCTCCTTTATTCCCCGTGCTTTGAATTTGTTGTATGGATAACTTACAGGTCCTTGATTAGGATGCCTTTTCTGTGAATCTGTGTTATTCATATATATATATATATATATATATATAATAAAACTAAACTAAACTAAACTAATCTGACAAGAATGATAATAGAGAGCACCTAGATATACTGTAGGAATTATATGTGTCCCAAGTCAATATAGAGAACCAATCTCACATCTTTATGAATATTCATGAACTTTCAATCAAAACATGCTCACAAAATGTAAATTAGTTTTTAAAGCTGCTTTTAATTTCTCATGTGAAAACACATTCAAATTTGATCCATTTATTTAATTATTTTTGTAATTGATTTACCTTGATTGTATTATGTTGGCTATTGGTCTCAGTTCTTGGCTCTAATGGACTGTGAAACTTAAACTGCGAAACTACGGAAGTCATAAACAGATGCTCCTCATCCACATCTCTTAAAATGTAAATGCTGTATTTCAAAAATATGTTAGCATAGCTGAAATGATTCACTTATCAATTTGAAACTTCACAATTTGTTCTCATTAAAATAATATGCTACCATGCTAGCATTGTTGCTCTTGACAGTGTCCTCAGGTTTTTGTCTCGCAACTATGAATGGTCATGCATGCAAATAATGAAGATGAAAGGATGAGCACAGATTTACCCATCATTTATTGGTGCTTATTGAACAACAAATAAACAAATGTGTTCTTGTGTGCATCTGGGCCCTTAGCTCTATTGTCCTGACCAGGATCATTATGCATATGGTAACATGGGTATCTGAAATTGGCCAGTGTTCAGAGCAAGGTTAAACGTGTTCATCCTGTTTTAATCAAATAGATGTTTAAAGGGGTCATATGATGCGAATTCAAGTTTTCCTTTCTCATTGGAGTGTTGTATGTCAGAAGATCTGTAAAGTTGCAAAGACTAAAGTCTCAAATCCAAAGAGATATTCTTTATAAAATTTAAGAGTCAGCCACGCCTACCTAAAACATATAGGACATCTATGATTTTATGTACTGATTTGAGGTATTACTGTGGAAGTGTTACAGAAAGTTATGCACTTAATTTATATAAAGACTTAAATATGTTATATATTTACAAAATAATTTATATAATTAAGGAAAGTAATTAATTATAATGAGGATTGTATGTGCCATGTCAGTTGGTGATTAAAATAATAATAATCTAATGAGATACCAGCAGTACTTAAAATGCCAACTGTTTAAGTTTAATGCATAATTAATTTCAACAAGCAGTGAAATAAAAAATAGTTTTACTTTACACCAATGTTAATAATAAATGTGGAGAAGCATTGTAAAAAAAATAATACACAGAAATCACAGACATTATACTATCTGGAGGGGCTATGATTTCTCACAGGACCCCTGAGCTACCTGAAAAACTATAGGTAATATGCTCCTTAATTTTGACTGAGGTTGTGTGAGAAAATACAGGGTTGTAGGATTTGGATCGGATTAAAATCACAAAGTACATCTGTGAAGCACAAGCTCAATTAATTTCAGCGAGGCTATTCAAATTTGTATTTCTTTATCTCTTCAGATTGTGTTCAGAGCCACTTTAAACAGCACAATTGGTTATGTCAGGTTGGATTTCAATTTTGAATCCATAAAGCTGTTATGGTAACCATGGAATTGATGCAAAAACATTCATATTTAATTATTTTAGTTGCATGAGCAAAACCTGAACAATATGACCTGATGTCAAGCTGGAACATGTGCTATCCACCCTTATTTTTAACATGGTTCTGCTCATAAGTTTACATACCACTTGCAGAATATGCAAGATTAATTTTATAAAAAATTGCATGTTTGAGTATTGTCCTGAGTAAGCTATTTCACATAACAGATGTTTACATGTAGTCCAGAAGACAAAATAATAACTGAATTTACAGAAATGAACCAGTTCAAAAGTTTACATACCCTTGAATCGTAATACTGCGTATTACCTGGATGATCAACGACTGCTTTTAAGTTTTGTGATAGTTGTTCATTTGTCCTGAGCAGTTAAACTGCCCACTGTTCTTAAGTAAAATCCTCCAGGTCCTGCATATTCTTTGGTTTTCTAGCATCTTCTGAATGTTTGAACCCTTTCCAAGTGCTTTTGAGATCCATCTTTTCAGAAGAATTGAGGGACTCATATACAAATATTACAAAAGGTGAAAGCATTCACTGATGCTCAAGAAGGCAACATGATGCTTCAAGAGCCGTGGGGTGTAAACTTTTGAACAGTAGGATGATCTGTAATTTTTTCTTATTTTGTTTAAATGTCATATTTTTTTCATTTATTACAGCCCCTGAGGAGCTACATAAGTTACAGAAGAAAAAATAAGTACAAAATTACTTATGTATGGACTGTAAGAGCAGACAGCCATTTGTAACTTGAATGTGCAAGGCTTCTGATGTCAGCCGATTCCAGTTATTGTATCTGTATAAAAACAGTCTGTTATGCAGGAAACTGGTATTTGTTACCATCATATTTTAATGTATTATCATAATCATGAACACAATGGTTTTGTAGCAAATAGTGTTACCGTTTACTGCGCTTTGTTTGCTCTTCTATAGAAGAGTTACTATAGTAATTTACTGCGGCTAATGAATCTGAAATCTCACATAAATAGCTTAAATAGCTTAACATAAATCACACAGATCTCACAGAAAATAGCTCACCTCCACATATAAAAATATGGTGCATATATGGTCCTGAAATAATCAGCATAATATTTAATTGTTTTAAAAACAACAAATCATCTTCACCAAAGCTAGGTAACATAAAGTAGCTTTATCCATTATCATTATGCAGAATGCCTTATCTGACTGTAGAGGCAGCTTTACAAAAAAGTTCATAATTCATGAAAAGATTGTACATACTGATTTTAATAGTGAAAATAAAATCAATTAAGGAGAAAGAAAGATGTCCAGAACCGGGCACTAGCCGAGAGAGATGTCTGTGGTACATGGAGTAATGTAGAAGAAAGTCTCATCACTCCCTGGACAGTTTTATTCTCCTGATAAAATCTCCCTCTCAGAGCTGAGAAGCAGACTCGGCCTCACTGGATGTTTATCAGACTTTGTCAAGCAACAACTCTTTGAGCGGCTCATTCCCTTTAACTCAACATCACGGTCCTGCTGTATGTAGTGGAGATTGAACATACAGTACATTCCCCCAGGCAGGTCATTACACTAACCTGCTAGCATATGACAAGAAGCAGACTCGGCCTCACTGGATGTTTATCAGACTTTGTCAAGCAACAACTCTTTGAGCGGCTCATTCCCTTTAACTCAACATCACGGTCCTGCTGTATGTAGTGGAGATTGAACATACAGTACATTCCCCCAGGCAGGTCATTACACTAACCTGCTAGCATATGACATTGACCTACCTCCGTTTTAAATCTCTGCCTCCTACATGCAGCTGTAAGCATGTTCCCGCCTTCGTACAGTACTCGATGAACTGTTTTAACACCGCACAGCACCAGTAGGCAAGAATAAGTTAATTTGATTAAAGCTGAATTCGTGTATGTCAGCAGAGACGAAACGGTTGTGTCTGGCAGGGGGAGGTGTAGCAGACATAAAAACCGATGAGGAAGGGGGAATAAAGAACATGAGTGAGTGAGAGATGGAGGCAGAGGGGCAGAGGGGTTGTGCATCAGTGGGGTGAGAAATTGCTGTCAGCTCATCAGAGTGCTGCAGACGGCACAGGCTTACCTTCATCGGCAGCAGGCTGCCATTTGTCTGCAGTGGTCTGACGCCCTCTCCACTTACCACGTCCTTCACTCCTCTCTTTGCTCTGACGCATCGCTCTGCCTAAGCTGTTGCTTCTTCTACAGGGTCACAGGAAATGGAAACAATTAAATTCACAAGAGCCTGCTGCTTATGCCATCTAAAGCGTCTGAAAGGTACATCTTGTGGAGAAATGTGTAAATAGCCTTTTAATGCTATATTTATTTAGAAAATATATGAAAGATACAGCTAAGGCAATGCTTGAGGCAACACAGAATTATTCTCTAATCCTTCACCTAAAACAAATACATATAAATTTTGCTGAGTTTTTTTTTTTTTTTCAAATGGATACGTTCATTCAGCATGAATGCATTAAATTGATCAAAAGTGCCAGTAAAGACACATGTATATCTATATAATGCTGTTCTTTAAACTCTATTTGTATTCAAAGAGTGATCAAGAGTCACTCAACTTATCAGTTTCCACAAAGTATTAAGCAGTTTTCAACACTGAAAATAATAAATGTTTCTTGAGCATAAAATCAGCGTATTATATGTATGTTTTTGTATATTTGTACATATTTATTTATTTATATATATAATTTTCAAACAAAACTGTTATATAATTGTTTTGAAATTATATATATGACTGAATTGTGAAATTGAAATGGCGTTAAATCATAAATAAATAAATCAAATCAGTGTATTAGACTGATTTCTGAATAAACCGACAAAATGTATGGTTTTCCTTTACCGTTGTAAGATCATAAACAGCTAAAGCATAAATAGATTGACACAGCTATATTTTTGCCCATTACTCCAATTTCTAATGCCATGTAAATGCCTTAACCGTCATTCTGTCAGCTTACTGAAGTGCACGTGTAATATATGTCCTTAAGGCAGATTTAAATGCATCCAGCCAACAGCGTGTGTTTGCAATAGGGGAGGAGGAAATATATTGAAGATTCCAAAAAAAAAACAGTAGTCGTCAAAACTTCAAATGTGAGAGGAGAATGAGTCTGTGCAAGTTTACCGTTGACATTTTGGAATATTCCTCTTCATTTAACATCACAACTCACATAACAAATTGAATACTTTGAGTACAATACATGCTTAAGTTTTGATGTCACCACCGGCAAATGACCAGATTTTTTAATAAAGTCTTGCAAATATTGTTTACTAGCTCTGCCGGGTTATTGATTTGCATGGAAAACAGGTTATTTCAATAAACTAATTTTTGGTTGTTATCAGCATATTGGTGTGCATGTAAACACGCTCAATCAAAAATCTCCTCCAGACAGACAGCCTGTGTGGAATGACTATATATATTCTGCAGATTATTTTGTGGAATTGTCATTTTTGAGTGAACTATTCTTTCATTTCTACAAGAAATCACATCTTATATACTATAACAAAGGCGGTATTGTAATGCACTTCACAATTACACCACTTCTGAGAAAGATACAGTAGCATAGTGCTTCAATTGTAATCCTGATTGGATGACTTTTGCAGTCATAGAGCCGCGGGAATTCTAGCAGATCTATCCAGTGGCATTAAAAAACAATAAGTGAAATATTACACAGCTCCATTGTGAGTTCTGGAGATGCAGAGGTAGGCTAACTCCAGGAACTGTGTAGGCTGTAATAAAACTGCTAGTGATTGTGTTTGTGAGTTTTATCAGCCCCCCATCTGCTGGAGATTTACAAGAAATATCACACTCCGGGGTTGACATTCCCACTATCACTCCTCAAGCCTTTCCTCCTCTTTTTTTCACTCGCCTACAGGCCAAAAATGAACTGTAATTTCCTAAATCATATGTGACGAGATACTCACTAAATACCCACAAGTGCATACTCAGCTGACTATAGAACACAGATTCTGTGCAGAATCACTTTGTCTTGTCATAAACAGCAATGGGCTTTATTATTTCATGTTTAACAGGTCATCAAAGGCAGAAGCAATAAACAAATTTGACAAATAAAGATGCCAGGTATTATTTGTAGGGTTAGTTTTGCAAACCCCTAGTGAAAAAAAGTACTCTTTAGCATAAAAAAAAAATTGTACAAGTACTTATTACAGAAATAATGTACTTTGAAGAATATACATACACTTAAGTGTGAACTGAATGTAATAGTTTCTGGACACTTGAATTCATCTTAACTGCAATTAAATGAAAATGTAAAAATGAAAAATAAATAAATGTAATATAAACTAGAGTTAAATTATTATAATCAACTAAAGCACATGTACTTTAGTATGTAGTCAACACATCAAAGTAAGTGTATTTCTTTACATTATTAAACAGTGATTTAAAATGTACTTTGAATTAAAACTTTTAATTTGACACTATTACAAAGTGCACTTTTTAAAAGCGTTCTTAAGTTTGTTAAGAAACATAGCAATGAAAGTGTACTATTACGTACACTGAAGTAGCCTTTTCAACTTGAATCTGCAAGTTCAGTTAAAAATATACTTTACAGATTTGAAGTACACTACAAGTGCACATTCAATATAATTAAGCACACTCCTTTTTCACGAGGGACTGCCGGTTGCTTTTAGGTTCAGCACAGTAAGGTTTGTTGTTTCTTCATAATAACTTTGAAATAACATTGAACCTGTGTAAATGGATAGAATAACCAATTTTCACTGTTTTATTCATATCCACATCTTCAAAATATGCATACATGTGTAACAAGTAAAAAAGAAAAAAGCTGTATGCAAAATGTGCAATTTTAAAAGACATTGTGACTCATCTGAAGAAACCTGTATATTTGGTAACACTTTATTTCGATAGTCCACTTTAGACATTCTATTAACAGTAAGTAACTTTGCAACTACATGTCAACTAGCAGTTAGTAGAGTATTAGTAGACTGTCTGCTTAATATCTTCTAACACTTTCTTTGTCAACTTATTCTACTAACCCTAAACCTACCCTAACTACTCTGAGAGTTAGTAGACATGTAGTTGCAAATTAATGAGAATTAGTTGACATGTAGTTGATATGTAACTACAAAGTTACTTATAGTTAGTAGAATGTCTAAAGTGGACTATCGAAATAAAGTGTAACCGTATATTTTCTAGGTTCATTGTGTCATGTCAGTCAATGTGCTTTTAACGCTCCCAGTAAATTCAGCTCACTAAATAGAAACAGTGCCTGCCATGAACCCTCAGTCACCGGTGAGTGGATGTAGCCTTAAAGATCCAATCGCACCTTTTATAAATCACCCTAATCGTGCTTTTGCATAATGTATGGCCCAAGGAGAAGCAGATGGACTAACGCAGCAGCAATTCCAGAATTGTACTTTAAGTCTTGGGGATCAAGTCGACACCATTAGCACATTCCTGTCATACAAAAAAGGGTAGGTAGGGCTATTTAATTCCTTTTGTCTGATGGCATTGAGAGAAAGCTTAATTTTTCTCTCGTCACATTATCTCATGCTTGTTTTATTAAAATTGCTACACTTCTATCCGAACAGGACTGATACCCTTAAGGTGAAAGGAACAGTCATTTTGCTTTGGGGCCATTCAAGTGAGTCAAAAAGGCTTGTTTAAAACCGGGCCCATATTCTGAATTTTAAAATCGCCAGCGGCGAAAAATCCCACTGTACTTTCGCTGTCCCCTCCAGGCTCCTCCTAAATCTATGTTGAGATGTTGTGCGAGAGCAGTTGATTTGGAGATGAGAGGGAATGGAGAAGCAGCACTTCCCCTCAGAGAGGAAGAGAAATGGTGATGGAGAGGGGTTCTCACAGAGCCCAGGTCACCGCTTGAACTCTAAAGGCACCCAGTAGATCACAAACTGTCAGACAGGTTGAGACGGTTTAGGAAAAATAAATGAGAAAACAAGAGTTCCCTCCTTCAAGTGCGACAATCGCGGAATAGATCGAGTGAGAATAAAAAGGTTGTTGCTAGAGGTAAATGACTAGATGAATAACAATGTGTAGTAAATGTTAAAACTCTTTTGTGCTACTATCAGTGTGCTTATGATTAATACAATAAATTTAAATAATGTGATGATGATAAGCACCAGTTTGCAACATCAAAGCAGCTCAAAACACTGTTTTTGCACAGCTAATAACTGGAAGGTCACTGCTTAAACTCCAAACGCACCCGGTAAATAACAAACTGTCAGATGACTTTGGAAAGTTTAGGAAAGAGGAACAAGAAAACAGAGTTACCTCCTTCAAGACTGGCAATCATGAGCAAGAATGAGAGGATCGTTGCTGGAAGTAAATAACCAGACAAATAAATCGAGTGAGAATGAGAGGGTTGTTTCTAGAGGTATATAATTATAAGAAGTGCAGTAAACAGAAACTCTTTTGCCCTACAATCTGTGTGTCTACGATTGATATAATACATACAAATAATGTGATGATAAGTTTGCAACATCAAGCAGCACAATGGACTGTTTTTGCACATATCAAATAACTGGAAGGTCATGGCTTGAACTCCAAAAGCACCCGGTAGCAAACAGTCGGATGATTTGGAAAGCTTGGGAAAGGGGAACGAGTAAACAGAGTTTCCTCCTGCTAGAGGCAAAAAACAAGAATCAGAATCAGAATCAGAAAGAGCTTTATTGCCAAGTATTTTGCACATACAAGGAATTTGTTATAGTGTCACAAACTTCCAGTACACTGAGACAACAACAACACACAGATAATAAAAGTGAGATGTGAATAAAATACACATGCATAAATATAAACCACAAAAAAAAGAATAAATTGTATGTACATGTGTGCTATATAGAATAACAAGTGTAGAAAACTGTAGAACTCCTTTGTGCTACAATCAGTGTGCTTATGCAGGGCTCCAAACAAAAAAATCGAGTAAGGAGCCATTGGCTCCTATAAGAAAAAATTTTAGGCGCCAAATTATTTTTTTAGGTGCCACAGAATAAACGTGTTTTATTTATTTATTTATTTATTTATTAACATTTCAATCATACTTTCACGTGATTATGTCTCATCTTTTCTTGAATTTATCAGCATTTTAATCAATCTTGTAGATGATCTGGGCAACTAAGGTTCACTTAAAGTGGGAATTAAACGTCTTTTCCAACTTGAAATATATAGTCACAAAGAATTGTTCATGACACAGAATCTGTACAAATATTATGGACCATAAGCATCACTTGGCCACGGAGTGTAGTTTAGGCTCCTCCTCAGTGCATCCTATAAGTGTTATCATATGTCTTTCACACATTCAGTCTGTTTTTCTTAATTAGTAAAATGCAATTTTGTATAGGAGAAGTTGAATCATGTAGACAACAGGTTAAGTAAAATATTAACATCCAATAGCGCATAAATATAGCAAAATGTTCTTCTTTATAGTTATTTTTCAAGCTGACTGATGAGCTTATGGACACTGAATGGTTATTCTGAGGTAAATGTATATTACGTTGCAATGTTTACAAGCTTTACACGTTTTTCACAGTTTGAAACAAGGAATGAGCTTTTACATGAGACATTTCAGTAAGTTGTACTGTAGGCTCTCTTATAAAATAGGTTACGTTTTGATGTTAATTCATGTTCATTATGTAGGCCTACTACAGTAGTAAAGAGGTTATAAATGGTTCACTTGTCACTTGAACTGAGGTGCTAAAGCGACCGAGCCTGCCACATTAAAGAGCGCCAAAACTGTATTTATTGTTTGGATTTCGTTATGAATTTGGCATAATTTTAAAGCTGATACTTTGTTTATTAAAAAGTAACAAAGCATTTTGTGATTAATGGACGGCAAGTGTGCTTCAAATAATATGAAGTTCACGCATTAACCGAACAGTATATAGACTAAGATCTTGAGAAGAAGCAGCCATATTAGTAATGATTAAAAAACGAGAATTGTTTACGATATTGCCAATATCCACACAGCTGACAGCTTTACCTGTTGTAGTTTGTTCAGAGTTGTGCACGAAAATCCCTGAACGGTTGTGCAAGAAATAGATACTACTTTTCCACGCCTTTACTTGCACGTCTCCGTCATTTCGATCTCTCTCGCGCTGCACAACTGAGCTGCGTTTAACAGGTGTTCGTCAGCGCTGCTGTTCAGCAGAGATAAGGAATGTTGGAAACAATTTTTTCCACTAAAACTTTGATGCGCATCATCTCAGTTTAATACGTCAACATAGCAAATGATGCGATCGCAAAACAATCAGGAAAAAACTCAATAATAACATGTAAATATATATAGTCGCCAGTGGCGACCTCAGCAAGTCGCAGTCTGGAGCCCTGTTATTACTGCAATAATAAATTAATTTGCAGTTTTTTCAGCTTACAGTGTCAAGCAGCATAACAGACTGTTTTTGTACAGCTAAAGTAAAATAACTGTAAGGTAACCACTTGAACTCCAGAGGCACCCGGTAGATCACAAACTGTCAGATGCGTTGGGACAGTTTAGGAAAGAGGACCAAGAAAACAGAGTTCCCTCCTTCAAGAGTGGCAATCGTGGGAAAGATTGAGTGAGAACGAGAGGGTCATTGCTAGAGGCCCCCTCATCCTTCTTCCCCACCCGTCTCTGTACTCTTCGGAGATATTGCTCGACTCCAGGCTTGACGGATGGCGGATCAGGGAGCTGTATTGATCAGAACAATGCCAACGGTCGACGAGATGGAGGACGGTATCAGACATGCAATCTCACAGCCCGGTGTGGTGTGGGGAGAGGGCTGGGGTCATCCATCTCCTCACATTACATTCAGCTGCAAGGACATTAAGCTGAGGGATAAAGGCTGTCTGGGATGCTTAGAGAAACGTCTGGTTATCAAACCATGAGGCCGAGTTCAATACAGATTTACACCGTGGCATGGGCGCTGCTCTGCAAGTAAATCCTTAGCATGGAGGTGGAAAACAAGGGCTTGTCTGGCTCATGAGGAAACGAAGAGGAGCCATATTATTGCAGGTGGTCTCACGGGAAATTGTACTGGACAGCATCAAAGCTCCTTGCCCCAAACAGGCTTATTTACCTTTCGATAAGCTTCTCAGCTTGGGGATGACTGTGTGCTGTTCCACTCAGCAGAAAACTGTTTTTCTGAAGTATTTCACACCACAGAGTATTCTAAGTGCACCCGCTGATCAATGTTTGGTGTGAAGAACATCTTTACTCATCTTGATAAAGCTTGTTGTGCTTCCAAAAATCAACTGAGAATGAGTTCAGTCTGTTTGTATAACACACAAAACACAAAGTACTCTAAACAAGATTCAAAAAGATAACTTCATCCATCTATCCATTCTCCAAACCACTTATCTTCTGTAGGGTCAATTTGTAAAATGGCTGTACCCACTCTTAAAACTAAGATGGATACCTTTAAATAAAGATATATGTGCTAGCTTGAGTGCTTGAGTCTGCTATCTTGCCTTTTTGTCTTATTTCATAGAATTAGCTTGACTCATCTATCTGAAGTTAGACCACCAACAGATTTTCTATATATTCTAGATAATGAAGAAATACTATTGGTGTAGCTTATATCATAGAACCATTCTTACATAGTTAACATATTTGCTTTATTGAAGGAACAGCTTCAGAGGGATTTTTTTGGTTAAACTGAGTGAAGTAATTTATCACTTTATCTTCCAAAACTAATTCCTGGTGTTAGGAGTTACTACTACATCCGCCGACTACAGCTGCCCCCCCCTGCTTTTTTTATTTGTATTCATGCCAACTAGGCAAGATTAATGGACCTAAAAGTTATTGCAGTTCCATCAAAAGTGCTCATTGTAATTAAATGTAGATCTTCTGAACATATCTTGCCTGAATGCACTTAGATGAGCCTGTCCATCTGTCACTTAATCACTGACACACCTTAGGGCCCTGTGAAATCCTTCATATTCATGAAATTTTCATTGTATTGCCTTTTTTCATACTGCCATGCTTGAGGACTACCAGAACACATAAAATAGTGCACAGTTAATCATCGACAGATGCTAAATACAGGTTTAAGGACAACAATAAAGTATGTTTTTAAATGAATATACAGAGAACAGCTGGCTCTTTTCTTCCAAGGGCCTAAAATGATGGAACTAGATTCCTTCATACAGATAATAGGCTGGCTGGAGATGTGTAATCAAAGCTGCTAGGTGCTAAACATTTCACTTGCCTGAGGCTTGTTCTGAGTTAACCATCTGTGGTCATACTGACCTTATATTAACACTCGCACTTGCTCATTGCTAACTATATTTACTTGTGAAGACCATACAATATGATCTATAAGTTATAAAAGGACAGATATATATATTTTTTTTTCAGATAAACATGTATCTGTCTTATTGTTGTGCCACATTCTAGGTCTTTAACATTGAAGATCACAAACACACTAAGCTAATTAATGTTAGCAAAACAAACATTAGCTTTTAAAGCTCCTCTTATAAAGCCTGCATTAACTGGTTTCAAATATTTCTTAACGTTCCACCTCTCCCTGAAATATCACTGTGAACACCATTCAACTGAGTATGATGGGAATATTTCTGCTGTGTTCTAGCCTGAGAAGAATTCTTGATGGCTGCCAGTGATGTTGATAGTCTTTGTATCACACATCTAGTTTCAAACGATGGCAAAAGTGGAACAGAGCCGCCTCCTCTCTGTTTGCCCATTTCACGGTAAATTGTTCTAGTGTATGCATGGTGATTCTGAGAGCTGTAGCCCAAAGAACCGTGCACGCACTGCTGCTCCAGGGACCAAGTGTGGAGAAAAGCAAAAAAAAAGATATATATATATATATTGTGTATACATGCATTCGCAAACAGGTCCGGTGATATGAAAACGCAACAAACAGCTTATGTAACGTATAGGCTAACATGGGAAACTAGTGAATTTAAATGAGAAGTTCGATTATACTTCTTTTAAGAATGCAATGCCATTGTTGCTTAGACACTGTCTAAGGATCTCTGGATAACAGTCATGTTTTTTTTCCTGTGTGGAATTTTATACTTCTTGGAAAGCTTTCAGCTATGGAGTGAATGTGGGATTATTTGTGTACATACACACACGTGGGAACTCAGCAGAAAACTGTTTTTCTGAAGTATTTCACACCACAGAGTATTCTAAGTGCACCCGCTGATCAATGTTTGGTGTGAAGAACATCTTTACTCATCTTGATAAAGCTTGTTGTGCTTCCAAAAATCAACTGAGAATGAGTTCAGTCTGTTTGTATAACACACAAAACACAAAGATTCAAAAAGATAACTTCATCCATTAACTTCATCCATCTATCCATTCTCCAAACCACTTATCTTCTGTAGGGTCAATTTACCCAGTCTTAAAACTAAGATGGATACCTTTAAATAAAGATATATGTGCTAGCTTGAGTGCTTGAGTCTGCTATCTTGCCTTTTTTGTCTTATTTCATAGAATTAGCTTGACTCATCTATCTGAAGTTAGACCACCAACAGATTTTCTATATATTCTAGATAATGAAGAAATACTATTGGTGTAGCTTATATCATAGAACCATTCTTACATAGTTAACATATTTGCTTTATTGAAGGAACAGCTTCAGAGGGATTTTTTTGGTTAAACTGAGTGAAGTAATTTATCACTTTATCTTCCAAAACTAATTCCTGGTGTTAGGAGTTACTACTACATCCGCCGACTACAGCTGCCCCCCCCTGCTTTTTTTATTTGTATTCATGCCAACTAGGCAAGATTAATGGACCTAAAAGTTATTGCAGTTCCATCAAAAGTGCTCATTGTAATTAAATGTAGATCTTCTGAACATATCTTGCCTGAATGCACTTAGATGAGCCTGTCCATCTGTCACTTAATCACTGACACACCTTAGGGCCCTGTGAAATCCTTCATATTCATGAAATTTTCATTGTATTGCCTTTTTTCATACTGCCATGCTTGAGGACTACCAGAACACATAAAATAGTGCACAGTTAATCATCGACAGATGCTAAATACAGGTTTAAGGACAACAATAAAGTATGTTTTTAAATGAATATACAGAGAACAGCTGGCTCTTTTCTTCCAAGGGCCTAAAATGATGGAACTAGATTCCTTCATACAGATAATAGGCTGGCTGGAGATGTGTAATCAAAGCTGCTAGGTGCTAAACATTTCACTTGCCTGAGGCTTGTTCTGAGTTAACCATCTGTGGTCATACTGACCTTATATTAACACTCGCACTTGCTCATTGCTAACTATATTTACTTGTGAAGACCATACAATATGATCTATAAGTTATAAAAGGACAGATATATATATTTTTTTTTCAGATAAACATGTATCTGTCTTATTGTTGTGCCACATTCTAGGTCTTTAACATTGAAGATCACAAACACACTAAGCTAATTAATGTTAGCAAAACAAACATTAGCTTTTAAAGCTCCTCTTATAAAGCCTGCATTAACTGGTTTCAAATATTTCTTAACGTTCCACCTCTCCCTGAAATATCACTGTGAACACCATTCAACTGAGTATGATGGGAATATTTCTGCTGTGTTCTAGCCTGAGAAGAATTCTTGATGGCTGCCAGTGATGTTGATAGTCTTTGTATCACACATCTAGTTTCAAACGATGGCAAAAGTGGAACAGAGCCGCCTCCTCTCTGTTTGCCCATTTCACGGTAAATTGTTCTAGTGTATGCATGGTGATTCTGAGAGCTGTAGCCCAAAGAACCGTGCACGCACTGCTGCTCCAGGGACCAAGTGTGGAGAAAAGCAAAAAAAAAGATATATATATATATATTGTGTATACATGCATTCGCAAACAGGTCCGGTGATATGAAAACGCAACAAACAGCTTATGTAACGTATAGGCTAACATGGGAAACTAGTGAATTTAAATGAGAAGTTCGATTATACTTCTTTTAAGAATGCAATGCCATTGTTGCTTAGACACTGTCTAAGGATCTCTGGATAACAGTCATGTTTTTTTTCCTGTGTGGAATTTTATACTTCTTGGAAAGCTTTCAGCTATGGAGTGAATGTGGGATTATTTGTGTACATACACACACGTGGGAGCTTTTACTCACAGCATTAGACAAATATGTTTGTGAATTATAGCCGTGAAAGGGATGGCTATTGAAAATTATAAAAATGTTACTACAGTGCAACCCAAGACATGAATCATCAGCACTTAGGAGGTAAACCTTTTTTGAATCTGTACCATTACTGCAGGATTAGTACTAATTAAAAGCCTTATAAACAATTAGAGCTCATCAGAATGATGTTGTGTTCTCTTTGTTTTCTTTTACTATAGGCTCACAGTTTTGTGTCATTGACACTAGCACCAAAATTTTTCATAATTACTATTTGTCATATTACATAATAGTATAATGTGCTTATACCCTTGAAGTCAGCTACAAACATGATGAATTAAGCTTATTTCTCTAATGTAGTTGTGGTTGGGTCATGTGACCAAATCTCATTTGTTGTTAAAAACATTTAATTCTCTGAACACTTCCATCGGAAAGAGTAATCACAAATGGGGCCTCTTTAATATAACGGTTGCTTCTCCTAGACAGCAGAGAGATTACAGTCAGAATGAAATGAAAATTCACCCTTCCTATTTTCTAAATGAATGTTATTCATCTTAATGTGAATGGTTCATCAATGCATGTTTATATATATATATATATATAGAGAGAGAGAGAGAGAGAGAGAGAGAGAGAGAGTTTTTCTATTTTTACCTCATACTTTTTAAACAATGTCATATGGATCTTCTGGTAAAACAACATATTTCTCTCTTTATATGTATGCAGGATTTTTGAGTGTAACATCCACCCCTCAAAATCCATTCAACATCTGAGGAATAGAACAAAGACTTTTTCCCCATCTGTTACTCAGCTTTACATCACAATACAGAAGAAAATATCTGTTGCTACTTTCATTACTGAGTCTAAGATCTCAACATCTCAAGCTGTGATTGGATTTGCCAAAAGTCTGCAATCAAATTTCAAATATTTTAAAATAAACTCAATTATTTTTCATTAAATTAAATTTATCCAAAACCAAATTATTTGAGAAATGCTATCCACATCCTGTGTAGCTCATTGTATATCAACAATTGTCTATTTAGGACTACTTTTATTTCATCCAGAGATTTTTAGGAGGAATCTCTGAGACATGAAGTTGATACTTAAATTTAGGGTGCTTTCACACCAGTAGATCGATTGCTTTGTTCTGAAACAGGGATTCAAATGATTACAATGTTGCTTTTTATTCTTGGTGCGGTTCGCTTTCACATGGCAACGTTTTTAAACGGATCAAATTATTTAAACGCGAGTAAACTGTCGTCTCATTGGTCAAAGTTCCACGGTTTATTTTCTGGGATTCCAACGCTGTCACAGCTGCCATCCGTCACGATGGAACGACAACAGCTTTGCGGGCTTATTGTTGTTGTTTTTTTGTAGCTGTCGTTATATTAACTGATCATTTTGAGCAGGAGTCCAGGATTCATCAGGAAAACATTTTTAAAATGCACCTACTACGAAGAAGAGCAGTAAGACGGCATTATAAAATGAAAAAGTGTGCTTTGATTTTGGCGAAGACATGCTCACCCACAGACATGTACAGGTTCATTTTGAGGTATTAGCAAAACAACAAAGCTAATGCTTTTCACGGAACTTACGTAATTACCCATTATACATTGTGATATAGCCTGGTTCGTTGGTCCATTGGATCGGATTGCTTTCTCACTACAACCGAACGGCTCCAGAGTTTGTTTTCAATCGAGCCGAGACCACCTCATTCAGGCGATCTCGGACCGATTGTTTTGGCGTGGATCCGAGCGTGATTGTGGTGTTCACATATGCCCAAGCGAACCGAGCTAAGGGGGGAAATGCTCCAGGTTCCGAAAACAATGGGCCAGGTGTGAAAGCACCCTTAATTTACTCCATTAAGACTCCTGCGCAACATCTGAGTGACCAGTGATGTACACAATACACTCCTGATCTGCTCATTTATCCATTTATTTACTGCTGATGTGTTCATTTATCCATTTATTTTTTATGAGGTGTCCTGAATACCTCTATAAGCTGAAGAGCAAGGTCTGGAGTGACATTGTTTTTCAGTTGTCTGTTGTATTCCTCACAACCCCCAGCAGGGTGGGGAAATAATAGAATGTGTTTATTCTTTTACTTGACTCCCTGCCTCTTTCTTCTCCTCTGCCTTCTCACAGCGGTGCGCATACTCTCCCTCCTGCCCCAAACCTAATAGAGCTGGCCTTTCTCTGAAATGACTGCTACCATTAGCACAGCGAAACCCTCTGCCAGTCCAAGCAACACTCTCTTGTTTGTGTTTCATATGGAGGAGGACCGACCATGTAGTTAATATCAGTGGTAGTCATGTTATACAACAACCACTGAATAAAAATAAATACAAATAAAAAATACATTTATTTTTATTTAACTGTATGTTTATAAAGTTATAAAGTATAATGTAACAAAAGTAGCGACCAGGGTTATTTTAGTATAAGATATACAGTACTAATTTAGTTTTTATTAATATTTTGAATTCGTTTTATTTTTATATTTTCAGTTTTCATTTTAATTTTAGCTAACGTTTTAGCAGTTCTGATGTGTGTTTTTGTCATTTTTTTTAATTATTTTAAATGTCTGCATAGATTTCATTCATTTTCATTTTAGCTTTATTTTTTGTACAAGATAAACTAAAAGAAAATGAGAAATGCTGCCTTGGCCACTAGCTGAAATAAAATAAGTTTAAGGTTTTTTTTTCAGTTGAGATGTATTTCAACACTGTAAAAAAAATTAAATAAAATAGGGCATAATGTGCTGTATTAACATGAAGGAATTTTCCATATTTCTTTTTTTTATTTTGCATTTTGCACTTTCATTGTGATGTATTGTGATGTACATCAAGTGAAACACAATGAGACTTACTGTATATCCATTAGTTGTTGATTGGAAAGACTGCAGTCGACTGTTAGAATGGGGCAGAGTTTAGGGGGTGTAAATGATCTGAGAAGTCTGTCATTCCACCAGAAGATCGAGTTATGACGTTTTGATTAAAAATGTCAAAATATTCAAGAGAGAGAGAGATCTTTGTTAAGATCAGTCATTTCGTGCTGACTTTAAGTGCAATGAGAAAAAAAGTCTGACGTTTCCAAGGTTCTGCACAGCAGTTAATTCAAACAAAATGAAGTGATCTCCAGCAAGATTGTTGAGTAATCTGGTGGCTTGTGGGAAGAAACTGTTTCTTAATCTAGATTTTTTTTTTTTTTCTTTTTAGCCCTTTTCCAGATGGTAAGGGTGGGAACAGAACATTGGATGGGGCAGAGATCCTGCTTTATACACTTCTCATTAGAGATATCCCAGATAACAGGAAGATTGGTATCAGCGATGAACAGGGCCATTTTCACGGCTAAGGCTTCCTGCCTGATTTCAAACTGATTCTATACCTGCACATCTGGCCTGTTAACATCTGGCTGTGCCATCATCAGACTTGTCACTTTGAGATGGACTCCAGATGATCTCCAAACATCACAAAACAACAATATGATGACAAAATGTGTAAATGAAAATGACAAAAAGTCACAAAAACAAGCAGAATTTTTATAACCCAGTGCCACTGCCAGCAAAGTTTTGCTCAAGGTAAGATGACAGAAAACAACAACTAAAGTTCAGAAAAATATGTATTTTTTTCTTTATCTAATCTGTAACGTGATGCACAAATGAAAAAGACACTGCAAAGGGGTTTTCATGGTGTGCTGTTTGGGAAGACAACAATAGAGCATACAAGATTATGACAGGCTGCATACAGTTTGTCTTACTAACCACAACAGTATGACATTGACAATGACCTCAGATGAAGAGAACTAGATAAATACATTAGTTCATGCTAGTCAGACGGTTTCAGCAGCACACATAGTGAATGAAAACATTGCAGCATGGATACAAGGATGGGATCACTTGTTATACGCACATTCAAAGTATTCAAAAGTGGATAGGGAGGCCTTTAAGTTAACATGAAACAACGCTCACAACTCGTTTTACTTCCATAATCACATGTTTCAGAGACGATCGAGAGAACAGAAAAATGAAGAGTGTGACTTGATTTTATTCATGGGAAACTGGATACATGGTGGTTGGAGGGCCTGAAAAATAATTGGGCTTGGTGACATCAGCTGAACAAAAAAGTAATTTCAGAGGTGGAGAATATTCACATTTTACATTTACGGTACATTTTGATGAAATCTTATGAAGACAGACCTTTTATTTCCTTTGAAATAACCAAACGGTTAAAAAAAAATCCATCTTGCTGGTAGATATCATAACTATACTATTCCAGGGGCAAAAAGCATTTTTCTCCAGTGATGGCTGTTCAGAATTTAGCCATGCATTCAGAAGAAAGCATCGCAGTGTATAAATCGCTAACGAATAGCTTTCTCTTATAGACTTCCCTGGGAATAACATGCACTGATGAATTGTTCCTACAAACACCTGGGAAATGTATTAAGAAAGTAAATAGGATCAATTTTGATGTTTAACAAACCAAGCAGCTTGCGCAGTGAGACTATATGCACTTGATTTGACATTTCTATGCTTTATATATCATAACTCCTTTCGCTAAATAAATTTTGAATGTTTAACCGGTGGTCTTGGCATGTGCATGCAATAGCAGCAGCGAGGAAAAATAATGGAGTTTGAGCTACACTACGTGTGTGTGTGCGTTTTTCTCTGAGATGCTGCAATGCCACTTGAGCACATTGAAATATGCATGCCATTTACATTGATTTGGCTTCCCAGCATCCAAGAGTTTCAAAGTATCTCTGAGACAGAGCAACCCATTTGGCATTCCCGTAGGTTTACCTGAAAAGCTGCTTAGCATACTCAGTCACACTAATTCAGAATAGTTAGCTGTCTCTCGTTCTCAACTTTGAGGTTTTAATACAACAACAAATATGTAATACCTGACACACAGATATTCAAATGAAACATGGCTTCCTGTTAAGTTCTGTCAGGAGCGTACATTTTACACCTACAAATCCATAAAATTCTTAATAAAAAACCATAAAAAAAACTTTAAAATGATGTAGAAAAACCATCCAGGAGGAATCAGGGGATGTCATAGGTTTGGATGTAGGAGGAAATAACAATACTATCTGAAGTTTAAAATGGGAATTTAGAATTTTATTAGCAAAGTGAAGGAAATCCCTTTTCAGTGGGAGGATTAATCAACCATTTCTTACTGAAGAACCTAATATATGGTCCGAAAACAAATCCATTTGGTTTTAGCCTTGACAGGGAGTCTGTCTGGTGTAATTCATCCTAAAACCTGTTCAACCGAAATGGCCCTCTTCACTAGGTGCCATTATAACACAGGTGGCTAGGGCATGGGGACTGGTAGGACATTGAGGAATGCACTCATGTTATTTCTGGTAAAAACAACACCATGCGTAATTGAGTAATTGTGGTTATGGCCTACTCTATTTTTCCACCTTTACCTCAGGCGACAGGTGAGGCAGGCAATGTGTTGCTCAGGCCTTGGCCTCCAGCTGATTGATGTATAATGTTATGTCCCACATATAAGCTCACTGTGGATGAATTTCACGTCCATCCTAACCCTCTGAACCAACACTTTGGTTCCCTTTACCCTCCATTTGCGTACAATGCAAACAGTGGTTTTGTACAGTGACTTACATTTATCGCTGTTCGATGAATTTTAATGGGGGAAATCCTGTTATTTCAATAGGAATCCATGAGATTAAGAATTTCAGCCTTACAATCCCATGGATTCTTGTTTTTACAATGGGATGAAGTCTGTCACATTGATTTGCCGCATTGACCAACAAACCTCTTTTTTTCATCATTGTTTTTGTCTAGTCAGGTACTTGTTTATATTATATCAAAACACCTCAGGTCCCCTAGGTACAGTAGTGGCTCAGGTGCTTACATGAACGTTGTACTTTGTTTCAAGTCAGAAAACTGCACAACAAACTCCTCTCACTTTATTATTACATGCAGCTACTGCCAGTTGAATGGCTGCTGGGAGGTCACTGACTCGAAAAACCTGTGCCACTTCTGAGAAATCTTTATTACCCCGGGTCTTGGGCTGGTAAACATGGATTGAGCTGTTTTGCATGTCTGATCAAAGGAAGTGTGCATTACGCCAAACAACTGTGAATGTGAAGTTAAGAAGTTGGTCTTAAGTCTTGACTCCTCTTTCCTGCAAGGCATTTAAAAAAAAAATGACAAATGACAAAAATAGAGATTGCACAAAACACCTAAAGAAAGAAATATAAACAGAAAACACCTGGAAACTGACTTTTTGGAAACGGGTCTTGTTCTTTTACGTTCCACATACTGTGTCACTGTTAATTATAGCTTGCCAGAACTTATTTTTTTTTCTGCAAGAAAAATTTACGACATTAACAACAACAAATAATATGGTCACGGTCTCTTTCCCTCCTTCTCCAAGGGTTTATTCGAGGACCCTTAGGGACCAGTGTGCTCTTTCCCAAGAACTACGAGATCAGACCTGCTTTAGCATATCAAAGAAGTTTGCAGAGAAAGAAATGCTCTCATTATTCCAAACCAGAAGCATATGACAGAGTCAAGCAAAAGGAGTGCAGTTTATGAATCTCCTCTACCATATCAGTACTGTAAGAAGTACCTTAACACCAAAATAGCTGGCCATTAAACATAATATTATCACTTTTGTCACACAAAAAAAGTATCACTATCATTATTTGAAAATGCATCTGAAAAGAACAGGTGCAATAAAACACTTGAAAAACTCATTTTTTTGTTTTATGTCAGATTTATACTGGAGTGTAAATTGCTGCCCTAAATTGGGTTGTAATGAGGCTTGGATATTAACTACACTTTTACAAATGTTAAAATTCTATCACCATTTACTCACCCTCACTTTGTTCCAAACCCACATGACTTAGTAACTTACTAAAAAAAATTGATTTTGAATAATATTCCAGCTACTTTTTTTCAATATAATGAATGTGAATGAGAACAAAGACTGTCAAGCTTCAACATGACAAAAAAGCACAGCACAGTATTATAGAAATACCACAAAGTGCTCCACATGGCACATGTAAGTTTTCTGAAGCTCTTTGTGTAAAAAACAGACCAACATTTTCCTTGACTTCTCCTTGGCATGTCAATGAAAGAAGCATTTATATGAATTGTCATTGAATCTTTCTTTTAAGTCAGATTTTTTTTAATGAATCATTTGATATGATTCAGTAAATGGTCTTAATGATTCTTTCACAAATCACTGATCCAGTCACAATGGTTAACATCCCACTGTGGAGAGAAAAACAAATAATTGAATACAACTTAAATTTCTATCAATTCATCACAATAGTCTTTCAAATGACATTGGAAGTCAAATGAAACAATTTTGTGATAGTTTATGGTATTTTAAGGTTTATTTGAGTCATTTTTGAAGCTTAAAATCTCTGGTCCCTATTCACTGTAATTTTGTGTTTCACAAAAGAAAGTAAGTCACACAGGTTTGGAAAAACATGAGTAAAATTTTATTTCGCATGAATATGTATCCTTTAAAATGTGCAGTGCAGTTAAGAGATACTATTTTTCCCTTCCTCTCTCTTCTGTGTTTCCTCTTTTTTTCTTCCCTTCATGCATCCTGCACGCTGTCTGAACCTGATAGGCTGCTTTTGAAGAAGCATCAGGCTGCTAAGTTTCAGTCATGATTAAGTCAGTGAGTCAGTATGGTGTGTAATTTGGGAATGTGCCCATCCATATCAGTTTCAGCCATCACTCAGACATGGTGGTGAGGTTAAAGGTGGACCTGTTTACAGCTGCATGCATTAATAAAATAGATTTGCTCTCTTCACTGTGTCAGGAAGTGACATGCTGTCAGTGAAACATGCATATTTCCTTAATTCATATTCTGCAAGATTGTCTTCTTGGACATGTTGCACTCTTTTTTTCACTCATGTCATTCTAAACGAGATGACTTTCTAAAGTTGTTTTGGACCCCACTGACTTTGATTGTATGACACTATTTAAAAAACCTTCTTTAGTGTTGCTCAGAAGAAAAAGTCATACAGGTTTGGAACTATATTAGGGTGAGTAAATGGTGAATATTTCATTTATGGGTGAACTGTTCTCTATGTATTTTAAGGATTTGGAATCAAATTGTGACATGCAGGAAAATGATAACTGAGTGCTGCAAATTATATCAAGATTGCAGCAAACTGAGTTGCCCCTTTGTCATGACCAGAATGGCTTAATACACAGAGTGGCTACAACATACATCTTTGTATTCCATTTGCAGGCCTAACATATTAATGATGGAAATTCTTTAGATATTGTCAGTCAACTGCCCTAGCAATCATTGTGAGTGTGCAATTTTCTCCCTAGTAACCAGGTGCTTGTCTCTTGTGAGTGCATATGCAGAACTGCCTTCCATCAATTCATATAAAAAAATGTCACATTATTTTCCACTGTGGGGAATTCTTTTCTGGATATGATTTTTTTTTGTCAGTAAAAATAGATATCTGGTCCTTAAATCAGAATGCCAAAAGACTTTTCTAGATGCTATGTGCTGGTATGCCCAATACATTGTTATGCATAAACAAACAACTGAATCAACTGTTTTAAAGATGCCCTATCTCTTACTAATGTTGTTTTCATAATTCTTAATAATTAACAATGGTTTCTTGAGCACCAAATCAGCATATTAGAATAATTTCAGAAGGATCATGTGACACTGCCGTCTAGAATAATGCCGTCAGCACTCCTCTCAAAAGGCACTTTTTGTTATTTCGCTGAGTGCTGAATTCAAAGTGTTGTAATTAAGAGGAGCCAGTTCACTGAAGCTACCGCACAAACTGGCACAGTAGCGAGGTGGGCAGCTCTTGTGCCAGAGGTTCATTAGAGTACTTTGCACGTTTCTACACCTGCCGACCTTAAAAGCTGTGATTTGATCGCAATTTGATGCAGTGAGACTAGCTTTAAAAGCACTTTGTTGTCATGCCATGGCTGGCACCAAATACCAGTGTGGTTAGGCATTCAAGAAATGCAATTTAAAGATCCTGTAATGTTGTTTCAGAAAATAATTTACATTTTTCAGCATGAATGAGTCTGCATTGCAGACGTTCAAGCAGAGCCAGGAAGTATATTAGCCAAGATCATTCAAGGTGCTGCAAGTGATCTAACCACTTAGAAGATAAAACTAATTGATCCAGATATGGTCTCCCAATCGTTTGCATTGGCATCCAAGCACAATGAGTTTTTTTGGATCATTTAGTTGTAAGCCAATATCATTTTGAAATTATGCCAAAATGATCCAAATACTGTAATTCACATTTATTAAAGCGGCTTATGCTAACCATTTCTTTGCACAGCAAAGAGCTTTTAATGAACCATTTGTAACCGGCATAAGTGTTACATTTATTGACAACTGTGCAATGTTACTGTAGCTAATTGAGTGAAAACGAGCACTAAGAAATAAGAAACGGAACATCAATCTCAAGATCCCACTGAGGAAATATGCTGCAAATGTTTTTCTGTAAAATGTCTTTGCCAGTTCATTTTGGCACAATCATTCGGTCCCAAAATAAATAAAACAAATCTCTCGCATATCCATATCCATATCAAAATCAAAACACCACAAGCAAGAACATAGGAACATAGGTCTACATGTACAGAAATAAGTGCCACACTGAGCTCCGTGGTCTATTCAGGCATAAGGAAGTTTCCAAAGAGTGATGTGGGTGTGGAGAGAAAGAGTGATGAACACTCATAGCCAAGGTCACCGGCTGATTTGCAATATACTGAAGAGTCATCTGCTGAGCCCATCGCAAGCCAAGGCAGCCATTTAAATCTGCTCTTATTGGTGCTGATTTTCCTCATCGGTACACACTCCTCTCAGTTAGCGACAGAGCATCAATCCCACTAAAGGCCTATATTGATAACAGGCACTGTATTTATCAAGGATATGCACACTTGACTGGAAGTCCTTCCCTGGATTGCCAGTGTCTACAGGCAGGAATGCCATCAATGGAGTCAGGGGAAATAGAGCAAAGCACATTTTATCCCTAGTGAAAACAGGCTGTATATATATATATATATATAATAAAATGAATTTAGCTACAGATGAATATACATTAAGTGATGTTAGCATCCACAAACTCAAATATGTTCTAAATGGATTATAAATGTTGACCTACTAGCCTTTTACAAGTACTGTATATAGTGCACAGTGTTTAACCATACACCCCCAAAACAGCTGTTATAACAGAGTTTTGGAGAATCCTAACAAGCAATATTTTCAGATTTAATCTATTCATCTGTTGAATCTGTTGTTCATCTGTCTGGATGACACTGAGGTTGTGCTTACATGTTTGAATCACACAGAATACATATGTAGACAGAACAGATTTGTAGTTACAATATTACATGGATTGAACAAATTTTGAGACAGCCCTGCTACTGCACTATACATCTTTAGCACAATGTTTTAACAGACACCCTGCTCCAAACAACTCTGGTGCTGTGTTAACCTTGTTTTGGAGAATCCTGACAAGCCTCCATTATTTTCAGATGTCATCTGTTTGACTGTTGCATCTGTTGTTCATCTGTCTGAGGTTGTAATCACTTGTTTGAATCATACAGAATACAGATGTAGAACAGACCTGTTCATATTTTCAGTTACAGTCTCATTCGATTTGTTTGAACAGATTCCGATTGCTGTGCGCCACGTCACGAAAATTCTGTATATTTACAGATATAAAGAAATTCTCATGAAAATAGTAACTAAATCAACATTAAATGCATTAACAATTTACATAATTCTCAAAGAATAGGTCAGAGGAATACCAAGGCTCCCTTTAAAGCAGCACCAGACCGGTTTTGGGGGTGTAAGGATTAAATTCAATTCATTTATTTGTAGAGAATTACCCATTTCCCAGTAGGACATTATGGTAATCACAAACAATGAACAACAAAAAATAGGGATACACCGATACTGGTATCGGTATCGGGTCCGATACTGACCTCCTGTACTCGTACTCGTTAAAATGCCCCGAAACCAAACAGCATGTGATAAGTGCCATATTCAGACA
The DNA here is from genome assembly GCF_001515645.1 of Sinocyclocheilus grahami. Taxonomy (NCBI): domain Eukaryota; kingdom Metazoa; phylum Chordata; class Actinopteri; order Cypriniformes; family Cyprinidae; genus Sinocyclocheilus; species Sinocyclocheilus grahami. Next base: position 156,871 of record NW_015506155.1, read on the forward strand.
AAGAAACACCCACAACAGAACAACAGAATGGAGTTAAGGATGTCTACTACGAAGTACAGTATATGTATGCAATGAATATAACGTTAAACATTCAGTATTAACACCTGTATAGCTGATGTGCGAGAGCTGATAAACAAATCACGCTGAGTGGATTGAGCGTGCGGCGGCGCAGATGCGCGAGCTTGTCGAGTGAATATACCATCGCTGGAAAGTTTGTAGTTCGGTCGGATATGTAAAAAACAAGTAAGTAAAACAATGCTACTTTTTACAATGCAAAGTTACTTAACGGTAGGGAGAGAGAGAGAGAGCACACCTCTGTTGTGTGATCTTTGACAGCACATTTGAGTGAGTTGAGGAGGGGGTCTAAGAGAAGCATCTTGACTGGCCAAGATGTTCTCCACATCTCCCTGCCAGACTGGTTTCTCTAGTACACTTTCAGCTTGCACTTAAAACCAAGATGGCTCAAATCTGTTTTTCTTTTAAAAACATTGAGACAGTTCTTGGGGGGAGACAGACAGCGTATGTTCCCTTACTTTTCATGAATGATTCAGCAGGTACAACTTGGAATAGAGATGGTCCCCTGCTCCCGACTATTCTGCATCAGTACAAATACATGCACACGTTGCGCGTGTTTTGCTTGCTTGAGTGTTTCTGCATTATATGAGTGGCTTTGGAATATAAATCGAAACACGTTTCAGATGAAAAAACACGACTTCTATTTCTGAAAATATCACAGTTAGGAGATTTATAACGAGTGGTTCCATACATTATTATAGCAAAGCGCGTTATTACAGTACAATGCCAATGCAATGGAGCAGCTCTAATGCTATTAAAATAAAGATGATGTACCACAGAGCAAAAGAATTTACAGTGAAAGTTGTCACAAATCCTGTCCATGGACTTCCGTTCAATCACCACCAGAGAATGAATAAAAAAAAATGGAACAAGTGTGATGTGTCATCATACTTTTACTTTCTGTAGTGAAAGTTTGGTGAGAAAAAGTATGGAGCCCTGTAAAAAATATATTCAAAATATGCATCACAATTGAACAAAAAAATGTGATTTGTGTTTAACAGCATTCTGTCATCAAAAAATAAAATGACATTTTAAACATGTTTTTAATAAAGTATGTGGCTTCCTAAATACATACAGTTTTGCTATCGTAAAAACATAAGTTCATAATTAAGTGTGAAAATAACCGAAGGATATACAGTCAAACCAAAAATTATTCACAGACCAGTTATAATTTGATATTTTTTTACTAGTGTGTGCAGGACACTATAGTTCATTTATGTAAGTGAGGATAGCGAAATAGTAAACTATGACAAATTATACCCACAATTCTTCATACAGTGGATTACAAATAAAACTGATACAAATTTGGGACCAAAAATTATTCAGACCAAGTCTGGGGGAAAAAAAATTGAAGTTCAGGTTTGCATGAAGATGGATGACAGCATGCCCAGGAGACTACAGGCTGTCATTAAGGCTAAGGGTTGCCCGACTAAGTATTGATAGCTGTGTAAATACTGTCATACTAACAGCTGTCTAAATAATTTTTGGTTGATTGTAATCCATAACATACCTTTCTATCAAAGTTATCTAACATTGTCAAGCTGAATTTGTTCTGACACAGTTTAACTCGGAGTTCTTGTGATATTTTATTACCATTTTCTAAACTATAGCAAATAAACTGTGATAATGTGAGAAATGTTGAAGGTGTCTGAATAAATTTTGGTTTGACTATCTATTTGATAAATGAAGTTAACCAACTAACATTATACACACTATTTTGGTTTCTGTACACAATATTTAAAAAAATTTACAAATGCAATAAAAATATTGGTATCGGTACTCGGTATCGGCAAGTACCAAAAATAAAAGTGTTGGTATCAGGCGAGTACTGGAAAAAGTGGTATCGGTGCATCCCTAACAAAAAAACGCAGCTCACAGGCTGGGCGTATCTTTACAGAAACACTGTACAAGGTAACAATCTGGGATATTCACAGCTAAAAAAAACAGCACATTTGAGTGAGTTGAGGAGGGGGTCTAAGAGAAGCATCTTGACTGGCCAAGATGTTCTCCACATCTCCCTGCCAGACTGGTTTCTCTAGTACACTTTCAGCTTGCACTTAAAACCAAGATGGCTCAAATCTGTTTTTCTTTAAAAAACATTGAGACAGTTCTTGGGGGGAGACAGACAGCGTATGTTCCCTTACTTTTCATGAATGATTCAGCAGGTACAACTTGGAATAGAGATGGTCCCCTGCTCCCGCCCCATCCTGAGGGGGCTTGAGTTGAAGATGCAGTACTGGAGGGCTTTGGTGTTCTGTCTCACTCTGTCAGACTGTATGAGGAAATGAGGGGTGGAAAGATATTGAATTATGAATGATTTTTATCTCACAGTTCACAGATGAGAGAGAGTAGCACTGGATTAGTATTCAGAGAATGTCTTGCGAATGAAGGGTGAAGAGCAAAGGGAAGAAAGAAGTGAACAGAAGGGCGACCGCTTCACCACACCACCCAGAAAATGCCCTGATGTACATCAAATCTACAAATGTAACAAGTCACATTAGTAGAGCTTTACCTCTTGTAGAAGCAGCCTGTTTAAGACATGTCTGACACACTGTTAACATCTATTACTGTATCTGTATGCTCTATGCATATTTGTATGCCATAAACATAAACCAGTGCAATTAGGCTAACATATTCTTAGTTGTTGTTGTGTTGTTCAATACTCTCAGGCACAAAATGTTTTTCAAGGGCGAATCTGAATGAATAAAAAAAAATGGAACAAGTGTGATGTGTCATCATACTTTTACTTTCTGTAGTGAAAGTTTGGTGAGAAAAAGTATGGAGCCCTGTAAAAAATATATTCAAAATATGCATCACAATTGAACAAAAAAATGTGATTTGTGTTTAACAGCATTCTGTCATCAAAAAATAAAATGACATTTTAAACATGTTTTTAATAAAGTATGCGGCTTCCTAAATACATACAGTTTTGCTATCGTAAAAACATAAGTTCAAACATTTTCACTTTTTTGCATAATTTGACGAAACAGCAAAATAAAAAAAATGTCTTTACCTTATTTATTTTAAATATTTATCTAGATTTTTCTTTGTTTTTTCTTTGTTTTCTTCATTTTTACACATTACTGTTCTAAATCTGTAAATATGGTAGAATTCAAATGGCATAAATCCAGATTTTCATGCATAACCATGAGCAACTGCTTTTGAGATGAATTTTAAATGGTAGCTTTCACTAGGTATTACAGACCTCATTGTGCAAACCATTACTGTTACTGTTCATCATGAATACGGCAATTCTGTGTTCAGGCTCATTTTTAATTGACACAACATAGTACAAAGATGTAACATCAGCATTAAGAATAAATGTCAGCTGTCAAATTTTGTCACACCTGCCTTTGCCAGTGCCGATAAACAGCTTTGTAAATGGCATTCGGGTGTCCAGAAAACTGCTAATTTCTTAATGAATTAATTTCCCTGTTCTGTAGTGAAACTTAAATAGACTACACCATGCTTTTCAAGTTGTATCAGTGAATCTGCTCTTAACTATTCAGTGGGTCATGTGGGTAACTGGCGCGCACTGCACAGTTTAGTTGAGGAGCACAATGTCACACTTTAGAGCAGGGGTCGGCAACCTATGGCACGCTTGCAGAGGAATAATCACTGGCAGTCTTTCTGAACATGTTCTTCTGTTTCTTTCTTTGCATGATTCTTTCCAACTACATGACACTGTTTTTGAGTCGTCACAATGGAGATACGGTAAGATAGCTCACATGACAGCAATAAAAGTTGTCAAATCTGAATGTTTTGCATATGAATACATATGAAAACTGTATTAACTTGTTTTAAATTGCAGAATAACTCTTTCTAACTACATGCCACAGCTTGAGTCGCCAAAATGGCAAACATGGTAATGCATAAAAAAACGTTAATTTGTGTTAAAGTCCAACTTTTTTTTTTTAAATAACTTTATTATTATTAATTACAGTGATTTTTATTTTAAAATTCATCTACATGTCGTGGTTTGAGCTGTCACAATGTCAAACTTGGGGGGAAAAAGTGCGTACCTTCTTCTCACATGTTGCCAATATTTTGCCACTCAAGAATCAAAGCATAAATGTCTGAATTATTAGTAATTACACTATATAAATCACACTACCCAGGTGGGGCACTAAGTGGTTGCCATCTACAGGAACATCTGAATAGGGAGATTCCTAGTGTCATTTTACAGTCAGTGAGTGAGAATGGAGTAGGTTTAGACACTGGGTCAAATGCATGCAGAACTACATACCTCACAAACTCATCAACAGGTTTGGCATCCCTGTTTTCTGGACACTCACTTTCCATGATCTGGGGAATTTTCTGAAGTTCCAGAAGTGGATGACAGGATATGCTGTAGTGAGAGGAACTAGGAGGCAAATCATGCCAGGTTACAATGTGCTGTTTGACACCAGAAGATCTAAGCAGATGGCAGATGCAGACCAGCACCCACTTTCCAACCTTGACAGATGGTCTGGCTCTTTACTAGAGATCTTGCTCTGAAAGTTCCAACAGCCACAGCAGCTCAGAGGTTTTTGACATGTCATATAATAAGAAAGCTACTTGTAAGAAGACTAAGTTTGGATGGTTGACAGGATTATGTTTAGGTGGCTGACAGGGCTAAATTTGGGTGGCTGCCAGTGCCAAGTTCTGATGGCTGATTAGGGTCGTCCTACGGGGCGAAATCCAAATGTGCTTTGCTGAAATATTGGAGACGTGGAATGGTTGATACTATTTTTGCTTCAATGTCTGTAGATCTATTTATCTCAGACTTTGATGCGATTTTCCCACATTCATCTGCTACAAATTAAAGATGTTTAAAAATCTACAACTTATCCCTAAACGTTATAAATTAATGTCAAGTACAAAGAGCACTGTTGCGACAACCTAACACAATTAGAAAACTTTGGACATCGGTTTTAATTTTGTACACTACCTTTCAAAAGTTTTGTGATCAGCAATAAGTCTCTTATGCACTAGGCTGCATTTATTTGATCAAAAATGAAATAAAAACACTAATATTGTGAAATGTTATTATTATAACTATAGCTGAATTTTCATCAGCCATTACTCCAATCTTCAGTTGATAATCTTAAATGTTGAAAACAGTTGTTTAATATTTGTGTGGGAACTGAGATTTATTTGACAGTCACTTTTGAACAATTTAATATGCCTGTGCTGAATTAAAGTATTAATTCCTCACACAATCAACAAATTTTACTGAACCTGAATTTTTTTATTGAAGTGTATGTATTTTTACTTAAAATAATTAATAAAAAAATTAAACATCTTATTCTAATAAAAATAAGTATTTTAGGACTCACATGTATGTAATCACAAACAATTATGAGAAATAAAAGAGAAAATGCATACTGATTTCTCAGGCCTGGCCACCAGAGCTCTTTGAAACCGGATTGTCTTTGACTTGTGTTTTTTCATGCTTATTTGTTTGTTTTGACATGTTAACAGGACAGCTGATGGACTTGTTTTCTGATATAATGTGGCTGCTTGAAGTTTCAGCTGACAGTGCTTGAGAAGGTCAGCAGTCAGTCAGATCACCTTCTCTCTGCTGTCCTCAGCAAAGCTAAAGGCCGCCTAAGGCTGGACAGACGTCAAGGCAACCTCTGGAACATGCCACCTGTCACCAGCACATCAAGACAGAAGGTTTCCTGAAGTGAATTGCAGAAGAGGGCCAATATATGAGGGCATGGACTAGCAGCACTTCCAAAGGAACTAAATAACACTGTTCCTAAAGTGTCTTAGGATTGGCAGTAGATTTTAATGGGACATAAAATGACAGGTCATAAGAGGTCTTATTCACTAATAATTATATGCAAAATATATGCATGCCGTGCAAAAAAAAAAGGTTTCTCGCATAATTTCTGCTGGAACAGTTGCAAACGGACATATACTTGCTTGCTGACTGTGTCTTGTGGCTGTGGCTGAGAATATTGTGTTGTTGTTTTTATTTACGCCAACATAATTATGCCAACATTTTAATTATACAAAAATTGCTCTTACATATTTATTAATAATTTACTAACGATCACCTTATTCGAAATCCATATGATGTTTTCATTCGTGAAAAACAAGGATGAGAAAACACTTAACAATACCATAAAAGTAGTCCATATTGAAACGTGCACGTTATTCCAGGCCTTCGGAATATATTTGATTGATTGTTTGACAAACAGACTGAAATGTAATGTAAATGTAAATGCAATTCTTTCTGATGGTTGAATTAACTGGCTGAATAAAACCAAACTGAACTTTTACGTACATCGTTTTTTCTCTATTTTATTTTTCTCACTGAAGCTGCTTGGACTTTTTTTTCTTCTTTTTTGTGGCAATGCACATTGCACATTGACAATCGCATCCTAATTCAATTGTTTTACGTTCTTGCCTCTGAGAAAAATGTCAGAGTTCTGTCATCCCTCTTCCTTTCTTAAAAGGTATGGCAATTTGTGACTATTTTACGTTTTGGCAAAGTAGGCTATTAGTATGCATTTGCACGATCTCATTACATTAGTAGGCTTCATTAGTACTTCTTCTTCTTCTAAAAACCGTACATTTCTGTAGAAATCACAATGTACGAATTCATAGCCACCTGGCTATATAGTTACTCATCAGGTTGTTGTGATGGACCTCTGACAGAAGAGGGCGAGATTCCAGCAAATACAATCAGTGGGTGCACCGAGTACCACCAAACTCGCTGTAAATGAACCCTTCGCAAGGTGTTTGATTGACAGGCGATGTGGCCCATCATAACGCCGAATTAGCCATTTTTGTCCGACAAATAAACCTGACCTGAGAGTAGATTAACGTTGGTGGACTTGAACTTGAAAAATGGTGTGTATCGACATTTTTCTGCAGTTGAAACATATCTTCTGATGTTTTTTCATGTTTATTTAATGTTATAACCAGTAAAGAGGAAGATCGATCTTCGCTGTAGCGATTCGCTGTGGCGCCTTAGTTCAAGCTTGAACTGAGGCGCTACAGCGATTTGCCACGACACATTAAAGAGCCACAAAATGGTATTTATTGTTTGAATTTCTTAAAAAATCACAGCATTTGAAAGCTGAGACTTTGTTTAATTCCTAAAGTAACCAGCTCTGTCTTGTCTGTCGGTGAGTTGTCAGTGCCCTCTTTGCTCCGCGATGTATTTTTCACTGCGTCAGAACATGAAATGGCTTGTCGGACATAACAAAAGTAACGAAGGGGGGCGGGTCTTTGCAAAGGGTCAGTTGTTATATTATTTAAAACCCTGTACTTTTGGGAATTGGTTTTCCTGTTTACTGAAAAGAGTAACTAATCCTACAACAACTGTTGGTTCTCTTGCCTGTGGAACAGCTATATTGGATTTCCTATCAGCAATTCCTTACGCAGCATGTACTCACTATTGCAGACTATCACTTTCCAATTCTTGGTGAAATGTCCTACAGCAGACTGGAAACAAAAGGTTGCTTCTCCTGTTTTACCAGAAGATTACATCTACAAGCACATAAGCGCATTCTCCGCTGCCTCACAAACCAGAAAGATGCACATGATCGATCAGCCACAATAAAATGTAGATTGTTTATTTGTGTAGAGTTTTAATCTTGTCAAGAAGGTTATATTGAACAGCTGCTGGTTTTACAGCAGTGTTTGTAGTGCATGTAGAACAATAGGGTGGATTGCACCTGTATATCTATGGATCTGCAGTGACCCCTGATGGTTGGGTGAAGCAGTCTTGGTGCAGGCAGTACAGTGAATGCAATCCTTGACCTACTTAGTGCCTCTCTGAGTTTCTTACTAATCTCTGAGAACTGTGTGCCGAACTAATGCAGATTGATCTGTCCAGAGTAAAGCAAAATTATGCAGTGGAAGAAGGCTACAGTAAAAACCATTGTAATTATATGTATTTTTATAATTTATTTATAGATGTGATTTATTTAAAATTACATTTACATTTTGCTGTAGGATTCTCGATGGCTGTTGGATATTATTAATTTCACAAACACCAGTTTTGTCCCTGAGTAGTAGGATTATTGTGATAAAGATATAATGTGAGAGCATGTACGCCTGTAAAGACCATTTAGGTTTAACCTAATCTCAGTAAAATTCATATGATCCAATATTAAAGCATACAGCCTTTCCTTTCCATTAGGATTTTATCCCACAGACATGTGTGCTCTCCTGAGTAGTATAAAATTCAGCTGTCTGTGCATCTGTGATGCTGAACCCACTAGATCATGAAGGGAATTATTTCCCAAACTTTTGAACAATGGAGTAAAGAGGGCCACAGAGTAAAAGTGGAATAGTTTTGGCTGAAGCTCATGGTTGGTATCACAACACAACCATTTCATAATTATTGTTACCTTGACGCCCCCTTTCAAGAGCAGATAAGGGGCGGTGTGCAATCCTATCTTTCACATTGGCACTGAAACCATCATCACTCACTTGTATATTTCTCAGAGTGGAGCAGACCTCCGGGGCCTCTTGAAGAAGAAAGCGATGCTTTAAAGGTTCAGTCACTCTGCATTGCCTGACACCAGACTGATATATTTCCAGCCGCTCAGGCTCTCTGTCAGCAACAGCTAATGGAATCAACATGGGTGACGGATATACCAAGGAAAATAAGTTGTCAAAGAGACCTAGGCCTTTCATCATTGAGCCTGCTATGTTTTATGCTGCCATGACCCTCCTGAAGTTTCACAGAAGGTTTATCATCTGTAGACCGAAATTGCAGTTCGAGTGGTTTGACGTATGGAATAGGGCAGGGCTGTTAGTGAAGGTCAGCGAGATGGATGCAAGAGAATCCCTCCCATGTTCTTAGACCACAATAGGGTCAACGGATATTAAGGTTGAGGTGGAACAAAACAAGTATCTCTCTTTACCTACATCATTCAGACAAAATACTGAGACCTGGGCTGTAACACTTTACTTTACAGTACTATTCAAAATGTAGAGTCAGTGTGGGTTTTTGTTGTTGTTTTATTTGAAAGAAAGAAATATAATTGTATTTAGCAATGTTTCTTGAGCAGTAAATCAGCATATTATAATTATTTCTGAAGTATCATGTGACGCTGAAGACTGAAGTAATGGTTGCTGAATAAATTACAGTTTAAAACATACTGAAAAAATTAGTGCAAAGGGGCCCTGTGTGAATTATATTGCTGGGAAAATGTGCCATGTAATACAGTGTATTTCCATTGTCATTGACTGACTTAAACCTTCACTGGTTTTCCTGTTTTCTCTGCCTTGCACAAAATGGGTCATTCTTTGTGGAAGTGACATTGCTTAACGCAGCTGATTCTGCCATTCTCAAGACATCTTTGCTGGTATATAATATTGATATTAATTCCCATGGAATCGTGTTTCAGAAGACTGAGTCTGGAGAGTAGTCTTTTAAAGCAGCGTTTGAGCATCTCAAACCTCCCTTTTTATACAGTTTGGAGTAAAAAACAGGAATATGCAGATCAGAGACCTATATTTAATCTTTAATACTGACACTTGAATTTTTCAGGCTGTTTGCACTCTTTTCGTTTCAGAGACGGTGCCAGCAATCACACTATGACTGCTCGCCAATCGCATCAGCCAAAAAGATGCTTGATAGGAGTGCGAATCTGTCCCCTTTTTGGAGTTCAGATTAGGAAATCAATATTCTTATCCCTCTTGACATTTTTATTAACTTCATATCCTGCATGTTTTCAGATGCCGAGATTGTCATGCACAGCAATTACAACCTGCAAACGTAATAGGAACATAAAATAATATGAGATCTCTAAATTTAAGTCAAGAAAATGGTTAAATGACATAATATGCAGCTCATTTTATTTTATTCTGTTTGGGAAGGGAGTCATGGAGAGATTCATTAAAGCATCTGAGCAAAGATGTGTATGAATGTGTTCACTGTTGCCATTTAATAAAAGCCGTTAGTACTGACAGTTGCATTTTGAGCTCTGCATTAGTTGTCGCAGATAGATAACACTTACATCTTTGTTTGTAATATTAAAAGAAAGGGTACCATAATCCTTAAAAGGTTTAGAATAGGAGAATATTGATCTGCGATGTTCCTAATTTGTAAGTTGGTGTGGGTAAAAGCATATGCTAGATAAATAAAAGTAAATGGAATTTGCAACAGAAAAGTTAAATTGACATGAGGGAAGGAGCAATCAGCTGAGGGTCCCACAGTTTTGTGTGTGTGTGTGTGTGTGGGTGGGTGTTTGCTTTATTTATCAGTGTTAGAAAGTGTTAATTTATTAATGTTAAATGTTAATCACCGGTATGTGTGTGGTAGAACATAATTAATAAAAGTGTGGTGAGGTCTTTAAAAACAAGTAGAGGTTTGCTTTTAATTGGCCAAAGACTGACAAAAACATAAGCATTCGATATTTTTAGGTTTAGAAAGCTACATGAATTAACACCATTTGAATGTGTCTATTAATGCAGACTATAGTGTTCGGATTTACTTTGTTACATTTATACAGATTTTTATTTACTCATTTTTATTAATTGTCTTATTCGTCAGGTCATTTTACAGAGTAACTATTACATTTAAATGCAGTAGTTTTTATTAACCATTAACATGTTCATACTGTACATGTGGGTGAATTTGAGAGTCTCTTAGCAGGTAACTTGAAACTCTTGATTTGAAAGAAATCTGTGAAAATGGAGCCTTCTAATATGGTGTAACCTGCACTCTAAAAAATGCTGGGTTGTTTCAACCCAACTATGGGTCAAATATGGACTAACCCAACTTTTGGGTTAAAAATTTAATGTAACCCAATGGTTGAGTTAGTCCATATTTGACCCAAAGTTGGGTTGAAACAACCCAGCATTTTTTAGAGTGTGGTTTTTTTCTCTGCATGCCATGTTTTCGCAGGCAACAAGCATTTACTTTGTGGGTTTGGCAGAACAAGACGTGTGTCTATGTGAAAAAAAGAATGAAATTTTCATCCAACACGAGTTCCCTAAGGCCTCGCAGTCTGCTGAAGGAATTGTCTGCATATGTGCTGGTTGAATCACAGTTCAACAGCTAAACATCACAAGGTGCCATGAAAATGAAGTTTATAATCAGCATCATTGGTAATTCATATATACTGTACACCTGCATCCTTGTCCCTTTCCGTTTTGGGAAATGGAGATGTGATGGTCTCTTGAAATAATCTCAGTAGAAGTGCATATGCTTAAGGGGTCTCTCATACTGTTTTAGAAGAGTGCAATGCATTTCAGGGGGGCATATGTCCTTGAACATATTGCTGCTATGGCTGGTTATTCTCATCTCCAGCTAATGAGCTCTGCTGAAATCACATTTACCGTCACAGCGAATGAATTAATAGATGAATGGGTTGCACCCTGCTGGTGAACTCTTATGTCTGTCATCATATAATAATCATCAGTTCTCTGTATATCTTCCTACCGAATCTGACTTTGTTCAAAAGGGGTTAACCCACTATAATATTTTATTTGTGTACTATATTTTGGTAACACTTTACAAAAAGGTTCATAAATAATAATTTTCTCCTATTAAATTCGGATAAGACAGAGATATTACTTATTGGACCAAAAAACAGTACACAGAATCTCTTGGATTACAATTTGCAATCCAATCACTCATACCTCTCGATCACTGAATTTGACCTTCATGGACTTAGTAAAGGGCTTGGTGACAAACAGGCCATGAGGTATGTTTCTGTGGCGCATCTAAACACCCTGAAGTCCAAACATATTTAAAGTGCAGTTTTCACTCTTACAATTGTGAGAGCCTTGACTTCTTTAAGTCCTTTGGGTTCAGTCTGGCAGACCTTATATGGAACTTTATTAAAAACAACTCTCTCCCCTTTCAACACATCTATACATGCAGACTGAGAACAACATTTATTTTTTATGGCACAATAAACATTTATTTCAGTCCATGAAACTATATTTTACCTTTTTTTTTTTTATAAAAAATACTTTTTTGTCCATACACTAATTAAATTATTTCGCTATTTTTTTCTATGCAAAAAGCACAAGTCGTGTTGCTTGCAGCACAATATACAGAATGAGAGAGTCTCTTAGCAGGTAACTTGAAACTCTTGATTTGAAAGAAATCTGTGAAAATGGAGCCTTCTAATATGGTGTAACCTGCACTCTAAAAAATGCTGGGTTGTTTCAACCCAACTATGGGTCAAATATGGACTAACCCAACTTTTGGGTTAAAAATTTAATGTAACCCAATGGTTGAGTTAGTCCATATTTGACCCAAAGTTGGGTTGAAACAACCCAGCTTTTTTTAGAGTGTGGTTTTTTTCTCTGCATGCCATGTTTTCGCAGGCAACAAGCATTTACTTTGTGGGTTTGGCAGAACAAGACGTGTGTCTATGTGAAAAAAAAGAATGAAATTTTCATCCAACACGAGTTCCCTAAGGCCTCGCAGTCTGCTGAAGGAATTGTCTGCATATGTGCTGGTTGAATCACAGTTCAACAGCTAAACATCACAAGGTGCCATGAAAATGAAGTTTATAATCAGCATCATTGGTAATTCATATATACTGTACACCTGCATCCTTGTCCCTTTCCGTTTTGGGAAATGGAGATGTGATGGTCTCTTGAAATAATCTCAGTAGAAGTGCATATGCTTAAGGGGTCTCTCATACTGTTTTAGAAGAGTGCAATGCATTTCAGGGGGGCATATGTCCTTGAACATATTGCTGCTATGGCTGTTTATTCTCATCTCCAGCTAATGAGCTCTGCTGAAATCACATTTACCGTCACAGCGAATGAATTAATAGATGAATGGGTTGCACCCTGCTGGTGAACTCTTATGTCTGTCATCATATAATAATCATCAGTTCTCTGTATATCTTCCTACCGAATCTGACTTTGTTCAAAAGGGGTTAACCCACTATAATATTTTATTTGTGTACTATATTTTGGTAACACTTTACAAAAAGGTTCATAAATAATAATTTTCTCCTATTAAATTCGGATAAGACAGAGATATTACTTATTGGACCAAAAAACAGTACACAGAATCTCTTGGATTACAATTTGCAATCCAATCACTCATACCTCTCGATCACTGAATTTGACCTTCATGGACTTAGTAAAGGGCTTGGTGACAAACAGGCCATGAGGTATGTTTCTGTGGCGCATCTAAACACCCTGAAGTCCAAACATATTTAAAGTGCAGTTTTCACTCTTACAATTGTGAGAGCCTTGACTTCTTTAAGTCCTTTGGGTTCAGTCTGGCAGACCTTATATGGAACTTTATTAAAAACAACTCTCTCCCCTTTCAACACATCTATACATGCAGACTGAGAACAACATTTACTTTTTATGGCACAATAAACATTTATTTCAGTCCATGAAACTATATTTTACCTTTTTTTTTTTTATAAAAAATACTTTTTTGTCCATACACTAATTAAATTATTTCGCTATTTTTTTCTATGCAAAAAGCACAAGTCGTGTTGCTTGCAGCACAATATACAGAATGAGTATGCATCTCTTGCTGAAACTGAATCAGTCACAAATTCATTGTGTTGACACATCAGTTTTGGATAATTTTTCTAATTTTTTTTTTCTTTATTGCACACATAATTTACCAGTTTCGGTTAAATATAAACCATGTATTGTGTTCTGTTTCCTAATAAAGTTACGGGTGAGTAACACTTATTTTATTTAGTCACCAAAATCTGATTTTACTTTTATTTGGCACTTTACAAGTAATTTAAGTCTTGTCGAGACTGTGAAAAAAAGAATGTTATTAATAACAATGATCCAAAAGACTGGAATTAAATACAAACTAAAACGTATGTAAAACTAAAATAAAAATGTATTAAATATCTGTAGTGATGTAACGTTGGTTTTGAGTGTTGGTTTATGTTCATGTTTTCATGTCTTTTATTTATTTATTTTTTCATAGTCATGGTTCCTGTCATGTCATGTGCTTCCCTTGCCTGCATGTGATACTGCTATTGGTTCCTTTGGTCAATGTGTCGTGTTGTGGTTGTTTTAGTGCCTGTCCAAGCCAGAGCCTCTCCATGTCATGACCGCCACGCCTGAATCTTCAGCCGAGGTGGCCGCCACGCCAGAGCCTCGACCTAACATGGTTACCACTCCAGAGTCTCGACCCATCATGGCTGCCGCGCTAGAGCCTCCAGCCAATATGGCCGCCACTCCAGAATCTCCCGTTGTCATGGACGCTACACTAGAATCTTCAGCCATCATGGACACCACTCCAGTGTTTCCAGGTGTCATGTACAGTGCATCTGAGGCTACAAGGGCGATTCCTAGGCGTTTGAGACTGGCTTCCAGTTTAGAGGACAATCCGCTTACATCTGTGCAAACTGCTGACATCTCTACAGTGGTGTGAGGTCTGAGGGTCTCTGAGGTGGTCCCGCTGTCAGTCGCACTCCCTGTTACAGCGATAGCCATTTTGTGTGTTTGGGCTGCACACTGCTCTCCAGTCCATGAGTCTGCTCCAGAGCCCGCTTCAGTCCGTGAGTCAGCTCTAGAGCCCTCTCTAATCCATGAATCCACTCCAGCGCCTACTCTAATCTGTGAATCCGCTCCAGAGCCCGCTCAAGCCCCAGAGTTCAGTCTTGTGTTGGAGCCAGCCTGTGAGTTTCCTGCCAGTTTTGTTTTGACCACAGTGATCACAAGGAAACCCTCTACCAGTCATGTTATGGCCAAAGAGGTTGTCTCTGAGCTCTCAGCCTGCCCTTTCATGGCCAAAGAGGCCATTTCTGAACTGTCAGCATGTCCGGTTACGGCTGGGGAGGACGTCCCTGAACCTCTTGCCTGTTCTGTAACGGCCATGGAGGCTGTCTCTGAATACCCTACCTGTCATTACATGGCTATGGAGGCCACTCACGAACTCTCTACCTGTCATGCTATGGCCACTGAGGCCGTTCAAAGAAATTTTGCCTGTCATGAGTCCATGAAACTATATTTTACCTTTTTTTTTTTTATAAAAAATACTTTTTTGTCCATACACTAATTAAATTATTTAGCTATTTTTTTCTATGCAAAAAGCACAAGTCGTGTTGCTTGCAGCACAATATACAGAATGAGTATGCATCTCTTGCTGAAACTGAATCAGTCACAAATTCATTGTGTTGACACATCAGTTTTGGATAATTTTTCTAATTTTTTTTTTCTTTATTGCACACATAATTTACCAGTTTCGGTTAAATATAAACCATGTATTATATTCTGTTTCCTAATAAAGTTACGGGTGAGTAACACTTATTTTATTTAGTCACCAAAATCTGATTTTACTTTTATTTGGCACTTTACAAGTAATTTAAGTCTTGTTGAGACTGTGAAAAAAAGAATGTTATTAATAACAATGATCCAAAAGACTGGAATTAAATACAAACTAAAACGTATGTAAAACTAAAATAAAAATGTATTAAATATCTGTAGTGATGTAACGTTGGTTTTGAGTGTTGGTTTATGTTCATGTTTTCATGTCTTTTATTTATTTATTTTTTCATAGTCATGGTTCCTGTCATGTCATGTGCTTCCCTTGCCTGCATGTGATACTGCTATTGGTTCCTTTGGTCAATGTGTCGTGTTGTGGTTGTTTTAGTGCCTGTCCAAGCCAGAGCCTCTCCATGTCATGACCGCCACGCCTGAATCTTCAGCCAAGGTGGCCGCCACGCCAGAGCCTCGACCTAACATGGTTACCACTCCAGAGTCTCGACCCATCATGGCTTGCCCACCTGCTACATAAACACTAATTCTGTTTAATTTGCTTCACCCCTTCTTCATCATCTTCCTCCTGTTTCTCAGTCTCTCTTGGAAGCTTTGGATTCTCAGAGCAGGTGATGTGTGCCAGAAGCCTTTACACACACTTACTTTTGCCCTTCCTCCATGAAGAGAGAAGCAGTCATGTGGAGGACATTATGACATCTGTCCCTTAAGTCAAGAACTGACATGGCTGCGAAGTCTTAGCGAGATGACAGCTAAGGCTAAAATACTTAACCACTTTCCATTTTCAAATCTAGTAGATCTTTTTCATTTCAAATGTACTGCTTGTAGTTTTTCCATTTGACTTGAATTGCTTAGCATATATATCTTATCATATATCACATATCACATATATCTTCTTGACAGTTTATGCAGAGCTTGAGCCATTGAGCTGCCACATTTTTCTAAGGTGGGATGTAAATACGAAAAAATTAATTTGGTTTTGAATACTTGAATAGAAGTGAAGGTAAACAGATTTGACTCGCTGTCCATAATGCATCCCATATAAACTGCAGCAGGAGTGAGGTACACAACCGTTCAAAAGCTTAGAGTCGACAAGTTTCTTTTTCTAGTAAAAAAAAATTATATTATAACATTTTAAATAACTATTATATTTTAATATATTTTATTTAATATATGTAATGTAATATGCTATTTATTATTTAATAATGTTGAGAGTTTTTTTCATGATTCTTTGATTAATAAAAAATTCAAAAGAACAGCATCTATTTGAAATCAAAATCTTGTTTTACATTATAAATATCTTCACTGTCACTTTTGATAAATTTAATGCATCCTTAAAAAAAAAATTCTTACTGACCCCAAAATTTTGAACAGAAGTAAAAGAACTCCAATCAATCAATCAATCAATCAATCAGCAGAATAATACAATTAATTAAATATAGAATAAATAACAGAAATAGATGTTATTAAAACATCATATCTAATAATAATAAAAACATAAGTAATACATATTATAAAAAATTATAAATAAAAATAATAATTAATTATATGCATAATAATAATAATAATAATAATAAAGATTTATTATACCGTGGCTACACACAGTTGAATGCTCAACAGGTGTCCACTGAGGCTTTTTACTCAATGATTTATCTTTCTTACTATAAACACACTCTATTAAGTCGGGTCATCAATTACAACCTGATTGGTCGAGTGGAATGTTTATGGCTTCCTTTTACGAAACAAAGTTGTTCATAATGTATCATATCACCTCCCAAAATGTACTTCTCCAGACCATATGCTCAGGAATTTTGGAGTTTCACATCACAGAAAAGAAGCACTTTTTTCAAGCCTTTCTGAAAAATGTCCAATTTACAGCTGTTGTAACACAAACATATTCTTCATCATGTTCCGCAATCTTTAAATAAAACCTTTTTATGAAGAAGAATGGGTCCTTGTGTTAGTTGTTGTACTACAAACAATATATGTTAAAAAGGCTCTGCTGGTTTTAGATAAATGATGCTATGGTTCATTTAGGAAATCATTCTTCTGTGTATTGTTGATTTGAAAAAGCCATATAAAGCTTGAAATAACATATAATATTACGCCCTGGGATTTGCAAATTATGAGAAGACCAGTGCTTTGGAGAAGAATACCAAAATTCAGCATGACTTGCAAATGAGCTCAGACACATCTTTGGGAAATAGAATGCTCTGCATAGAAACTAACCATAAAAGAGGTTCAAAATAAAATCTAATCTCACTCTTTGGTACTTGACAAAGTCACTGTTGAGAGGGCAAGTTTGATGGGCTATGAGGTTTTTATTCAGACATTCAAAAACAAAATGAGTGCACTAGCACACAGTTGAAATGCATCAGTGTTCTTTCGCCAGTTCAGTAAAAGGACCCTTTGAACCTCACTCTTCCTCACATCTCCAGGTCACTCTAGGAAGCTGACTCTGAGAGGAAATAGTGTTTTTGCCAGGTTTATCAGCAACTTCTCCTCTCGCTGTGCTTGTTCCACTTGAAGGATTGGGATGAATTGAGAAGGGATATATTGGAGGGTCAAGTGCAGGAGCACAAAATGGCTGAGGAACAGTGCCAGCAATAAGCTGCAGTGTGTAGCGAGGGAGCAGAAAATGTCATGAGAAGGGGGAAGAAAATCTTTTGGCTTGAATTAATTTCGTCCAGCCATCAAATATGAAAACTTGTGTGTGAGGCTTATTTCTCGATGCACTTTCAAGCATTCAATAAAGATTGTGGTGGAAAGTTTACTAAGTATGCAACCACCTATCCAATATTTAAGGTGGGTTAGGGATACTGAACTACTATTAATGTGATTATTGTGTTGTGAGCTTGTCCACTTTAGTAGTTATTGGTATACAGTTATAGCGATGGGAGAGGCAAAGCTTATTCGAAACTTTAAATCAACTGAACCAATTGCTTCACAAAATGATTCATTGTTTCTAACTGCTTTAACCCCATATGCTAATAGCACCAACAACACCGCACCAAAAATATGTTCAATGACATGTTCCAGAAAACTATATTCTAAATGTATTCATGAAATTTTAATGTATAATATCAGTAAATGAGATTTAAGGTCCACATATGAAGAACTTTAATCTGATTCAAGATCAAGAGAACGCATCTTCAGTCAGTTGCTTCAGTCAACACTGATATAAAACAAAAGATTCATAAAGCTTCGGTCTTCATCCTTCAAACATGCTCATCACTAGTTCTCACTAGACCTGATTCTACTTCTTGTTTTAGGGTGATTTTCCACAAACGCTTTTGAGTTTCTTGCAATACATTTGTGGCAGGCAAGCAGCATTCTGTTCATTCGCAGGTAAATCCAAAATAACAAAACATGAATAAAACAGCAAAGCTGGTATGTTCTTGTCCTGAATCATTTGGTAAACACGTGAAACGACCCTGAGACTCACAAGCTTGAGGCAAAGTGATGTCAGGAGAAGGGCATTTGATGGGAATGGGTCCTGATGGAGCTGATATAAAATTTATTTGAGGAACGTATGGGACATTGCCTGGATAAGAAAGGTAGACATGTCATATGTCACCTGTATTTGTCTCTGCAATTATTAGACCCTCTGTGGACACAGTAATTGCACTATTTAAAAAAAACCGCAAAACGCAAAACTTTAGTATAAAAAATATGGCATCAACATTTTATATTTTACGTATTGAAATTACATTTACAGTATAAAAACTTACATTTCATTAACTGATAAAATATACAAAAACTCTAATAAATCTGTTATTCCTTAAAGGAATAATTCACCTGAAAATGTAGTCACCCTCAGACCATCCAAGATGTGCATGAGTTTGTTTCTTCATCATAACAGATTTGGAGAAATTAAGCATTACATCACTTGCTCACCAGTGGATCCTCTGCAGTGAATGGGTGCCAGTCAGAATGAGAGTCCAAACATCTGATAAAAACATCAAGTAATGACAAGTAATCCACATGATTCAAACAAATCCATTAAGTCTTTTGTTTTTTTTACTTCAAACCATTGCTTCTGGCTAAAATGTGAGTCCTTTATCCACTATTTTTCTTTCTCCAAAAGTCATCTCGTCTAAATAAGAAAAAAAATGCACAGTTTGAGCACCATTTACTTGCGAAACTAGTCCAAAACAGTTCTGAACAAATATTCTAAACAAACGTTCATGGTTTTTGATGTGAGAGGACAACAGGGAATGGACTTTTCAATGGGCTCACACTCATATTTTGACCAGAATTGACAGTTTTAAGTTGAAACACCTTAACAATGGATTTTCTTCTTACAAACACATAGCTTTTCACTTCACAAGACATTAAGACATGATGGACTGGAGTCATGTTTTGGATTACTGTGTTTTTATCAGTGGTTTGGTCATTCTGACAGCACCCATTCACTGCACTGGATCCATTAGTGAGCAAGTGAAGTAATGCTACATTTCTCAAAATCTGTTTCAATATTTTTTTTAAACATCTACATCTTGGATGGCCTGAGGGTGAGTACATTTTCAGCAAATTTTCATTTTAAAAACACAGATGGTAAAGCAAAAGTCATGTGATGAATCAACGTTTATCACAAGTAGCTTTTCCACAAGGTGAGGTACATACTACAGAAATACATAGTGATAGAAGATGCACAAATACTAGAGAAGATTTACAAGCAATGACTAAAGTAGAAAAAAAGTGCATGCTGGCATATGCAAATCATTATCACATTTGAAATTTCTACGCCAAACATTAAATTTGATACCCTACTGTGTGTGTGTGTGTGTGTGTGTGTGTGTGTGAGAGATAATGGAAGTCCTCATTGGTGATAGCAGAGATGGTCTGGTGATAGGGTAGACCAGATGAATGCACAGTTCGAGCACCATTTACTTGCGAAACTAGTCCAAAACAGTTCTGAACAAATATTCTAAACAAACGTTCATGGTTTTTGATGTGAGAGGACAACAGGGAATGGACTTTTCAATGGGCTCACACTCATATTTTGACCAGAATTGCCAGTTTTAAGTTGAAACACCTTAACAATGGATTTTCTTCTTACAAACACATAGCTTTTCACTTCACAAGACATTAAGACATGATGGACTGGAGTCATGTTTTGGATTACTGTGTTTTTATCAGTGGTTTGGTCATTCTGACAGCACCCATTCACTGCACTGGATCCATTAGTGAGCAAGTGAAGTAATGCTACATTTCTCAAAATCTGTTTCAATATTTTTTTTAAACATCTACATCTTGGATGGCCTGAGGGTGAGTACATTTTCAGCAAATTTTCATTTTAAAAACACAGATGGTAAAGCAAAAGTCATGTGATGAATCAACGTTTATCACAAGTAGCTTTTCCACAAGGTGAGGTACATACTACAGAAATACATAGTCATAGAAGATGCACAAATACTAGAGAAGATTTACAAGCAATGACTAAAGTAGAAAAAAAGTGCATGCTGGCATATGCAAATCATTATCACATTTGAAATTTCTACGCCAAACATTAAATTTGATACCCTACTGTGTGTGTGTGTGTGTGTGTGTGTGTGTGTGAGAGATAATGGAAGTCCTCATTGGTGATAGCAGAGATGGTCTGGTGATAGGGTAGACCAGATGAACTCTGCTTGTGTTCACATGCATTGTTGAGATGAGAGGTAATGTAGTGCTCCTCCTGGGTAGTGTGATTTATGTAGTGTCATTATTAATAACCGAGACACTGACGCTTTGACTCTGAGTGGCAAAGTAAAGTATCAGCAACATGTGAGAAGTGGTGGAAAAACAGTAATGAAAAAAGCAAAGGTATGCTAAAGATTAAAATATCGACGTGTCTGTACTGTGTAACGGTGTGAACAGCCCACTTCGAGCACTCTTTATTGCTGTCATGTGATCCATCTTACCATATTCATGTTCAGAAATACATCCATATAAAAGATTCATGCTGCACTTTAACACAAGTTAATACAGTTTTTAATGTATTCATATGCTACACATTCC
The DNA here is from genome assembly GCF_001515645.1 of Sinocyclocheilus grahami. NCBI lineage: Eukaryota > Metazoa > Chordata > Actinopteri > Cypriniformes > Cyprinidae > Sinocyclocheilus > Sinocyclocheilus grahami. The sequence goes on from NW_015506155.1 coordinate 178,129, forward strand.
GATTTTTTTGTCAATTCAAAGTTGGCTTACCTTTTAATTTTTGCTTCCTTGCCACTCTTAGCATTCATGGCAGTGACATGAAGATGGAAAGATAGTTTAAGAAATTATTTTCAGAAAATTGTTATTGTGGAATTAACTTGAATCATCAGACTCAATCATTTTTGCAACATTAATGTATTTTTTCCCAATAGAGATTAACTTTCATAAATAGATATCTTTTTCGTCCTTGTCAAACACATGATCCAAAGTGAATACAATACTGCTGTTCGACTCTATGACATAATAAAAGCAGCAGAATGTTCAAGTATGAATCAATTACCAATAACTGTATGATTGTGCAACTGAAGTCAAGCAGTATTATATTTGACCTGTAGAATTTGAAATAAGGCAAACTATTGATACCGAGATCTTTTCAGCACGTGTTCCAAACACTTTAACACTAATTAAATTGGCTTGAGAAAGTTATTATTCTTCTGAGATTACATTTTCAGATTTTATCTCCTCCTAGAGCTTTCAAGCTAGAACCACAAACTCAGCCCAGATTGGTCTGACTTGGGTTTCTATATGTTTTCAGACTGATCCGACATGATTTTCATAAAAAAATGAAGATTAATTAAAAAAAAATATATATATTTTTTTTTTAAATAAAAGATACTTTAAACATCAAATTACTTCAAACTGAAAACCTTCAAACTTCTAGCTTTTAAAACATTTTCAAACTTTCTGGTCTGGCAAAATATATCTGCACAGAAAATAAAATGCACATATTTATAAAGTTTTCATTTTTATTTTAGTAAATAATTTCCTATTACATCATCAACGACGGTTTCGGTCAAATCGGTTAAAACTGTTCACATAACCTTTGAGCAATTCATTCAAGAATCAGAATCAGTGCTAGTGGATCTCGAGTCATCAACTCACTGAACCAAGAACAGTTTTTTAGACAATTTTTTTAGACATGTTTGGCTCATTTCACAGTAAGGTCACGTCATGGCCGCAACGCCTGAGTCATCAGCTAAGGTGGCCGCCATGCCAGAGCCTCTCCCCGTCATGGCCGCCACCCCAGATTCTCGACCTGTCACGGCCGCTACACCAGAGCCTCCGTCCAACATGGCCGCCATGCCAGAGTCATCACGCCACAGCCGCCATGCAAGTTTCCCCTAAGGATTTTTTTTTGGGGGGTGAGACTATTGGACACAAGCTCCTGCAGACGTGGAGCTTGGGCCAAGACAGATGAGACTAACTGCCAATGTTTATGGATCCACATTTGAGTTCAGTGTGAGCAGATCTGGTACAGATCTGATCCCAAGTCTGGGAGTCCCTGAGTTCTTGCCACTGTCATCTGCGCTTCCTGTGATGGTAAAAGCGTGGTATTGTGAGTGCACACAAATAAACGTAGAGTCTTTACAGATTTGAAAGATGTATTACTCTTATCTGTATGACCAAAAATTAGGGATTATTTTAAGAGCAAGTGAGCACACCGGCTCCTCCATCTGTTCTGCAGTGAGCACGCTGCTGTTCAGCTTCCGCACAGACACTTGAATAGCGGGTTATTTCTCTAGGTTAACATTAGATTGAGCAGCCATGTAAAGTTGCTAATACTTACATATTTCAGATGATAAGTCATATTTGAGAGGTCGATGAATGATTGTCGAGCGTTTGGATGTCCTGCCCGTCGATGTACTGTATTACTATAGACTAGCCCAGGGGTGGCGAACTCCGGTCCTGGAGATCCGCAGCCCTGCAGAGTTCAGCTCTAACCCTAATTAAAACTCACCTGCCTGTAGCTTCCTAGTAACCGTTCAGACCTTGATTAGCTTGTTCAGGTGTTTGATTAGGTTTGAAGCAAAACTCTGCAGGGCTGCAGCTCTCCAGGACCGACGTTCGCCACCCCTGGACTAGCCGTTAACGATCTGTACGTCACGGACTGCATTACTTCGCCCATGGAATTTTTTTTTTTTCTGCGACCAAAAAGATTTTGGTCAACCAAGCCTCTTCTGGTCAACTAACAATTAGTTGACTATTAGGGGGCAGCCCTAGTTTTCGGATTTAGGTTCTTGTCTTTTATTTTTTATTCTCTTGTCATTAGGTGCGTTCGACTTGAAGCACCGCTACAGATGGCAGTAAACGAGAGTCGCCGCTTGCAGTCGGAGGCGGATTTGAAAACGGAGCAGTCAAGCCAGACACTTTCTGCTCCCGTTAGTGACGCTCACGCGGTGTTTGCATACTCTATCACAGATGAAGTGAATTAAATGCAATATTTGTCAAATACACAGACGTTTCAGAAACGTTTTCATGAGCAACAGAAACACTTTTTATATATACAGCTTAATACAGCGCCATCTGTTCAAGAATAAAGTTCAACGTAAATATATACTATTTAAATACTAATAAAGTGGGGGTATATATATGTTTTCATGATAAACGTGACTCAATATAACATTGCGACTACAGTAAAAAAGCTTTTAATGTTCTAAAAACACAGATGAGCAGTATTGGATTTGAAGATGTTAGAAACAGATGTCATTGTTGTCATGTGGTGAATTTGGTCAATCGTGAAACAGCTGTGTCATCATCAGCGCTCCTGCAGTCGCTCTGAAAAAGCTGCGCCAGCTGAGTCAGCCGGCTGCTCTCGAAACGCTATCGCGGTACTTTGATGCCACACGTGACAGTGACGTAGCGTCGGCGCCGGTTCAAGTCGGACTAAATTTCTAACCGGCATGCACTGCTTCAAGTCAGCCGTCGATCGGTTTGCGTGGCGCCGCATGAAGTCGAACGCACCTATTTTCATGTAATTTCCTTTTCCCTCATGTGTTCTTAGCATGTGCTCCCTTAGTCATGTGTCATGTTCTCATTGGTTGGTTTATGTCATGTGACCCCTATAGTTTGGCTTATATTGCCCTCATTTTTCATTGTCCATTGTCTAGCTTTGTTCTCTGTATCCACTGTTTGGTGAGTTTTACATTAATGTTCATGGTCAAGTTTAGCTCTTAGTCAAGTCTTTGTTTACTTCAAGTCATGTTTTAGTTTGGTTTTGTATCACGTTTCTTAATAAATCTGCACATGGGTTCATCAACTTGTACGTCAATGTTGAATTTACAGTGGCAAAAAAAGTTACTTTAGGGGACGTTTACATTTCACAGAGAGACTTTTGTTTTCCTCCTCAACGAATTCCAAAATATGTTTGTTATTCTCCCTTGTTTGTTGGCACAAGCAAACCATACACTCACCAGCACATGCTCACCATGCGCGTGCCCTTTTACAGGTGTCACGTGCAAATAGATAAACACTGTATAAGCGTAATTCGTATCAAAGTAATTAAACGCAGTGCTTGAAGTGAAAAAATGTGCTGGTACTCTCTTGTGCACAGGCTGGCATATGCAAATCATTGGCACATTTTATTTTATAAAATTTTTTACAATGAATAAAAAAATATTTGGAGATATTGCTGGTACAGCATAAATGTATTTAATAAAGGAAACATTAAATAAATGTATTTACTAAAGGACACAGGTGTCGACACTGGATAGGGTAGACCAGAAAGTGTTATATAGTCTCATTACTAATAACCCAGACACTGACACTTTTTGATAGAATATAGAGAAGAGAATAAATATAGAAGTGCTGTACTGCATACCAGTGCATACTGGCCCACTTCGAGCACTGATTACGAGCATTTTTACAGTGTGCAAGCACCAATGTTATACAAAGTTCAATAGAGCAAAACATCACGTGACCATGAGGACCTTGTGCCTTTTTATTTGGAGTACAACTGTTTCGGTCAATTTGAGAGAATTTTAAAAGGCCATGGCAAAGCTTGAAATAGAAGCCTGAAATAGTCGTCAAGTCAAGTCACCTTTATTTATATAGCGCTTTTAACAATACAGATTGTGTCAAAGCAACTGAACAGCATTAATTAGGAATATAGTGTGTCAATAATGCAAAATGACAATAGTAAACACTCATTTTTCAGTTAAAGACAGTTCATCATTGAATTCAGTGATGTCATCATCCAGCTCAGTTCAGTTTAAATAGTATCTTTTTAATCATTTGCAATCAAGTCAATGATATTGCTGGAAATGAAGTGTCCCCAACTAAGCAAACCAGAGGCGACAGCGGCAAGGAACCAAAACTCCATCAGTGACAGAATGGAGAAAAAATGGCTTGTGTAAATCCTAGTTACATCCCGTGGCAAAAAACAGAAACAAATAGAGACATAATTAGCATAGCTGCTGTTCCAACCAAGCAAAATTGATTTGTTTAACCCAAACTAAAGAATAATAATGTGCATTTGATCAGATATAACTGCAGTAAAAGATTATGAGATGCATTATTTGAATGGTTGGCCAAAGAGATGTGTCTTTAATCTAGATTTAAACCGAGAGAGTGTGTCTGAACCCCGAACGTTATCAGGAAGGCTATTCCAGAGTTTGGGAGCCAAATCCGAAAAAGCTCTACCTCCTTTAGTGGACTTCCTTTAGTGGTACTACCAAAAGTCCAGAATTTTGCGACCTTAGGGAGCATGATGGATTGTAGCGTGGTAGAAGACTAGTTAGGTACGCAGGAGCTAACCCATTAAAAAAGATCCAGTTTTTGTTACTAAATTGTATGCTTTCTCAATCCTGCACTGTGAATATGAAGGATTACTCAATCTACCAAATAAAAGTACAACAGTTTGTGTTAGTAGTTTAGTCATATAGTGTTTGTCTATAACTGTAAGTTAAATTACGGTCTGACCACATTTTAAGAGAAATCAATACAGAAGACATTTCCAAAGGGTTATTCTTGCCTCTGTATGTTTTATTGGGAGATTTAAACAATACGTTTGACAGTCAAACAAGTTACATCAAATTTCAACAAAAAGACTACATTTCACACATTTTTTTATTATTCATTACAACACACTACATTATTATACTCATCTGATGATAGCTTAATACATCTGTGATTATTTTTTTTTTTATAATTCAACTTTTTTTTATTGTTCAACAGTCAAAACTTCGTACATCACCACAGTATTCATATATCAATATTCACCTTTCCAAACAATTACATATTCAGCCACAAGTCACCATCAATGTAATAAAACAAAAGCACATGGAACTGTAACAGTTGTTAAGGAGTCCTGCTCATCAATCACACAATTTTTATATGCCGCCAAAAATGATCATCGGCATAAACTAATCCCGTATTTTCTAATAATATTACCAAGTGGCAACATGTATATCGAAAATAGCAGAGGACCTAGGGACCTAGCTTGTGGCACTCCATATTTTACTGGTGATAATTGAGATG
>NW_015506155.1:183441-241094 GCF_001515645.1 Sinocyclocheilus grahami
GAGTTATTCAATTTAGGTTTAACTCAATCTGACTCCCTTTTAGTATCTGAATTCTAATTTAGGTTGAAAGGCACATTGGTTGTTTGTCGGTCTCTGATTATTCTTACATTAACTTATTCTAATTAACTCTTTACTTTGTATTTTTTCTCGTTCATTAGGAATCTGTGTCGCTTAGGATGCCTCACGGCGGCCGCTATGCGTGGGCTCCACGATCACAAACTCGCCAGTTTGATCCTTATTCAGAGGTTTATGGCTAATACTATTTACTTTAAATAGTAGGTTTGTTTAGCCCCCTACAATTACCCATGTAATGCTCAACAATAATCAGCGGTTCTTCTAGACCCTTAGTCTAGACCCCAATAGTTATTATAACTACGTACAACTTAATTAAAGCTGAAATCATACACATGGTTAACGTAACTGAGTGCAACTTAAACTAAGGTCAAGCGGTTAGTCAGAAACCTATAATCTCACCTGATGTGCCCATGCTCCATCTAACCTGAGATCTAATGTGCACTTAACCCTGGTCGCAGATTTGCGGAAACATACGCCTTCACTTAATCTACTTGAGAAAATAACTTCAGAGTAATCAGAATTAATTAAATGTAACAATTTATTATCAGTCAGGTGAATATGTATTATGCCAATTATCTCCACAGCCAATTCAACGATATCAAATCAATACAAGACATCAAACTCTCAACGACGAATCTAAGAGTAAAATGCATATCTGAGATTACATATATTAGATGTATTAGAAAATACATAGTACAGAGTATGTGGAGATACTCTGTACTACGGGCATTCTCGTTACAGAATCGCGCTGACCCTTTTGCTGCAGTCCTTTAAATACCAAACCAAGTAAATACATCCTCCAAATGGAGGCCTGTACAAACAATTGGAATTTGCATTAAGCCAGGTCCCAGACCTGGGTGGTCTACACCTCAATGGGAACAAAAGGTAATTTGCATGGGATTGCTCTCTACGGTGATCAAAGTTTCTCTTAACTCTTAGGATCTGTATTATCTTTTAGTAAGATTAAGACCATTGTACCACTTGCCCTGAAACTATTCAAATGAAACCAAACATGACTGTAAATCTTATTTGCATTCATTTAGAACATTATATTCTTGACCAGTTTGAGTGAATCCAGTGGAGGGAGGAGATGAAAAGGCACAGATGCATATGTGAGAGAGGCGTTTCCCGCACCACCCCTCTGTGGGGTGTCCTGAAGATGCCAGTGCATTGTTTGCCTCTCAGGAGATCAAAGTATTCTAGTTTCTTTTATCCTTACAAACGCAAGTCCGTACAGGCTTTAAGATGGTTTAGATCCTATCTGTCCGATCGCTACCACTTTGTTCATTTAAATGGGGAGTCATCTCAATTATCACCAGTAAAATATGGAGTGCCACAAGGATCTGTCCTAGGTCCTGTGCTATTTTCAATATACATGTTGCCCCTTGGTAATATTATTAGAAAATACGGGATATCTGACAGTGTAACATTAAGCAGAAGTATTTCGAATGAGTTAAACCTGTATCCTGTCTTCTGAGTAACATTGAGAATATCACTATATATGGACTATATATGGTTGCAACACCGCCGCCACCACCAGTCTGATGGGGCTCATGCTTATAATAGTAGCTTGGTGGAGTAGACTCATTTAGACCAATATAATCATTTGGTTTTAGCCAGGTTTCAGTCAAGCAGAGTACATCAAAACGATTATCTGTGATCATTTCATTTACAATAACTGCTTTGGGTGAGAGTGATCTAATGTTTAGGAGCCCAAACTTTAAAAATTGTTTTTGTTCATTTATTTAAAATTTTTCTGGTTTAATCACGATCAGATTTTTTCTAGATCCTGCATTAAATTTATATTTTGACCTCACTATTCGGGGAACAGACACAGTCTTTATAGATTTTACAGCGCAAGTACTTCTATCATTTAAGCGGGTAGAACAAAAGTCATCAGGGCAGTTAGAATGATATAGAATAATATCTCTCCCTCCATTTTTTCTCATTAAACACACAAGGTCATTGAAATCGCCACTTGAGCCCTTCGGTTGCACCAGTCAGGAAACACATGCAGCAGCATTAGAGCACCACAAGTGGGGCAAAGGAGAGGCAGCCGTGTCCAATGGAGGTATCATTGTCTATTGCTGCATTGATGTGTCTGCATGTCTGATATCTGTCCAGCTTTTTAAATGTTAGGCCTGAAGGTGTTTGAATAAAACATCAGCCTGCCTGCTCAAGTTCATCTTCAGCTCAGCTTTCACAGCCATGGGCCTTCTCCTAGCACTGACCTCGATCCACATTAAGAGTCAGAGAAGTGTCACTTAAAACCCACCTTCTCTTCAACCGACCCTTCAACAGCCATCCCAAAGAGCCACTTTACACAAACAAACAACGAGACCTTGACCCCTGCCCCACTTGAAAGTCATTGATAGTTCATAGATACATAAATAAATGTGTTTATTCATTATTCGCAAACAAGCTCATCTTCACATGCATCTGGTTAATGATAAACAGACCATGTATCTCTAAATTTAGGATGTTCTCTGTAATAATGAGTAATGATGGACAACATGGCCAGTGTAGCCAAATCTCATTACCTCTCTCTGGTCTAAGGCAACTGTGCATGTGCATGAGCTCACTGCTAATCATTGGTAGGGTTGGGTATCGAGAACCTGTTCCATTTTAGAACCAGTTCCAAATTTCCAAGAACCGGGTATTCCATAAGACACATGCATTTCAATTCTGCTTAACGATTCCTGTATTCGCATTTTAATGTGATTTTAAAACTTGTGCAATGTTTTGCGTGCCGTGCGCACATCTGAAGCTTGTGCACAGAGAACCATAGTCCCGGTGTTGGTTCCTGGCCTGTGTCCGTTTTCGAACCGTTCTGTGCACTGTAGAAAAGGTAGTTCCTGGCCGGAATCTTGCGACTTATATACACAAAGCTACGTAAGTATATCCTCATAAACACAGCTGTTTTTTGTCTTAAATTAACGTAAACCGATGAGAAAGAAAAACGTATTTTAGATCTGTGTGCGTTCGGTGAAGAGACAGCAGACTCATAAACATGTGCTGCCTGTTATTAATGTTAATCAAAGAACAAAAGAAAACCATTCACTGATCTTGATTGAGTATCTTTCGTAATTTTAATGAGCATTAAGCTATATTTTATTTATGAAAAGAAAACTATGCAGTGTTTTTAAACTTTGATTTCAATTTCTGTACCCGAAATTTGTTCAGTTGTATTTATTTATGCTATTGCTAATTGATTTGTTTGTTCCTATTTTATTACTGACTGCTTGTCTTTAACAATTTAATGTTTGAAATATTATATTAGTCTAGTTGTTTCTGCTGTGGTATTTTTGTTAAAACTTTAGGCAAATGTTCCTCTTGTAGGCCTAATGTTCTGTAGGCTGCTGATTTTTGCTCATGTTATTCAGCTGCAACAGAATGCTTTGTAAAAAAAACAATAAATGTTTGACATCTGAATGTTTGACTGAATGTTGTCCCTGACTGGGATTGAAACTAGGAATCTATAAGTATCGGAATCGATAAGCAGAATCTGAATCCATAAAATTAAAACGATACCCAACCCTAATCATTGGCCATGGCCCAGCCGCTCAGTACATTCACACATCAGATAGCATCTGTGCAGAGGTGAATTAAGTACAATGTGGGATGTTTCTTCAGTGCTGAAGAAAATTTAAGAATGTAACTTATTTTGTTTTGAACAATATACTGTACATATTTTTCTGTAAGCTTTTCAAAGAAGCATACTGAAATATGTCCTTACAATAAGTGCCAGTATTCAGTGTATTAAATGACTACTATTTTCTTTATGTAGAAAGGACTAATTGTGTTCACATTTTCCTTGTTTACACTACAGTTTAAAGTTAAGGGTTAGTAGGATTTTTTAAATTAATTATTACTTTTATTACTCATATTTATTCCATCTGGGACTGAAAACCCTAATTCCTTCTGTGCTCTTCTATTAGATCTAATATTCTATATGTATATATACATCTAATATTTTCCCTGCTTAAAATAAAGTATTTGCACCGTCACTTCTATTTCTAGAAACAAGCTAGAGTGGGTCGACTGAGAAATAGATTTCTGAATCAGAAGTAGAACTAAGAATTGAGAAGTTTTCAACATTATACATCCGTGCATCTAACTATTTTGAACTTTCAAGTCCATTCAAATAATATTAACAAGTCCACATTTGTGAGTATAAGTTTGTGATTGATGCTTTATCTAGGGATCATCATCTTATCGCCTTTAGATAAGAAAACATCAATTCTCTTATTTTGTAGATGTCCAACTTTTTCCCTCCTGAAATGCATTAGGAAATGAAAACTTCAAAACAGCAATTAGCTGATAAATTCATGATGTGAGTCATGGGGAGAGTGAATACAGACGGGCCATTTGCAGTGCTTAAGGAAATAAAGGTTATTAAAATGCATTTCTAAATGAATTGTGATCATTGGTTTTCTGCACTGAAATTATAAATGGCAAACTCTGATGTGAATCATTGTGAGCACAACATCTGCTGAGGGACTTACTGTACTGTGCATTTCAATTAGCTTGGTCTAAAGGACCCCGTTATATTGCCATCTCTCTGTACGCTACTTGCAAAGTGTCTTATTTTTCAACTAAAACTTGAATCTAAACGCAATGTTCCCCTTTTTCCTGACATTTTGATTGACGGTTGGTGGTGTAGTGAATTTGAAGTTGACAAGCCCAAGGCTCTATGTACCCATTCAGTTGATAGAGCTACTTCATTCCATTCTTTTTCTCATCTCTCAGCACACCGCAATGGAGACACTCAAGCATGGCAGAAGAAAAATAACTTTTATTCCATAATACAGTTTCCTCTGCTACCTTGCGTCGGTTTCTCTCTCCTCCTGCCTCCTCCCGTCCTCACACAGGAGGGAGCCAGTCAACAAGTAGCCAGGGGTCAATTTTATTTGCTCTTCATGTTCGCTCCTAATACATATGCTATTGGAAAACGAGAGTTAAAAAAAGAGCTAAATAAATAATTAATCCTATTAACTCATGGCCTGCATTTCCTGTCTGAATCAAATATTTATTTTGTGCTCTGGGTCAAGTCTGTGACTTGCTTTAATAGATTCTGTCACAATTTTTTATGCTTTTCCCTAAGTTCTCTTTGAGGTGGAAGAAGAATGAGAAACCTCAGCTGTCAGAGTTGAGCTGGAGACTGAGCTTTAATTATACTAAAGCTTCAAGACTGTAGGTTATTAATAAATTTGAAAATGTTGCTTTTTTGCACATTTACTTGTATTATCATATTTGCAATACCTATATATGTTCTACTGCTATAGGATCATTAGCTAATCGTGTATTTGTTTGCAGCCGATTTTACTTAGTGGATTTTTTGCATGAAATAATATCAAAAATAATAAATTATCTAAAGTAAATGTCATAAAATACTTTTTTGAAAACACAGCAGAACTAGGGATGGACTAATATTAAAATGATGTCTGATACGGAGAAGCCTATAATTACTTCCATGTTATGGTCCATAACTGAACTGGAAGAACTGAAAGATAGTCTATACTATTATATTATGTATTATTTTATACTATTTTGTCAAAATAAATTACAAATAAAACACTAAACCTAAAATAAATCTAATTTAAATACTAAACGTGCAGTTAGTTCCCATAACATTGTAATGTACAGTATGAAAAATGGATATTCATTTTGAGATTTGATAAGATTTGTTATTAAATTATTAGTGTTTTGAAAGATTACATTTAAATTAACAAGATACGGTAATTAAAACAAGGGAAAACTGATACTTATAAAGAAAAAAAAATCTCCAATATCAGCTAAAAACCGATATGGCACCGATATTGTGCATAATGATGTATTGGGGAAATTCAGCTTTACTGTCACAATAATAAATTACTTTTTTTAATATATTCAAACAGAAAACAGTTATTTTAAATTGTAAACTGTTTTTACTGTATGTTTTATTAAATAAATGCAGCTTTGGTGAGCATAAGAGACTTCTTTCAAAAACATTTAAAAGCTTATCAGCCCCAAACGTTTGAACTGCAGTTTAATTCATATTTTATCTGTGAACAGATCCCTGATGATGTCTGCTGCACATAAACACATCTAGATTACGTTTTCACATGCATCACCAAATCATCCTGTCGATATGGCAGAATGCACTGTGAACAGATTGTATTGTTTGTTTCCTTTCCCCGAAATGACACTTCAAAGCGAAGTTGAGGAGCCCTTTTTCGAGCTGATCTCAGCCCCCTCTTGCCCTCCATGTAATACGAACACTAGGAGTAGGCATTATTGCTCCACTTGCATCCTCTTGAGAAATACCTCTCCTTTTGGAATGACAAAAGCAGAATGCATATGCCACAGTTGGTACTCTTTTATATGTAAATATGCTGTTAGAAATAATAAGCTCAAGTAAAATTAAATGGAATCAAGGTTGAACAAATGAAGTGGATGATTTACCATGATATAACATTCAGTTCATTAAGTGTTGTTCTGAATAGCTTAACAAATTAACATCAGAATCTAAGAGGCGAGATGAAAAACGACTGAAATAAATGAATACAATATATTCTTCTTCTTTTTGCATATGCAGCATAAGAAGACACCCCCACCACAAAGAAAGACCCTAGACTTTGAAGTGCTAATAGGTTAGATCATTACCCAGCCAACGCTGACAGATGACTAGGTTCGCAGATACATTTGCAACAATATGTTCTTTTTGTTTAGCAGCATTATCGAGCCCATTCTGATGGTCTTCCAGCCTTTTTGACCCTCATTTGTTACTGCACATATCATCAACAGATTTGTGATGCCTTATGAGTAAATATCACACGATTCCCTCATCAATCGCTCTTTTTTCCAGCCCTTCATTCAGCCATCTGTTTGATACAACGGCATAAAAGAGCCGCCTCGTAATAGTTATGACTGACATGCATAGGAAGTTGCAACAAAAACAGCATGATAAGAGAGAAAAGGGAGAGCAGGGTGGAGACAAACTCCCTATCAGTTCTGTAATACAAATACACAGCTTCTATTTGGTTCTAGAAACATGGTGTGCTGTTGCTCGATTGCCCCCTGCTGGCAACAAGCAACATTTTGTCTGCAAACATGATTAGAGTGACAAGAAACATGCTACATGTAAACAAACAAACTGAGAGAGAATGCAAAAAACAGTCTCATTTGAGGTCTCTGCTCTGCTGAGCCATCAGTATCACACCGTCCCCTAGATTCATTATGGCATGTCCCTGACTTCACCTGTCTTCACATCCGGTCCTCTATGTGGAAATGAGGCCAGACAGAGATTTATGTGTAGAAACTATGCACACCCTCCATACTGAGCTTGCTTTCTTCTCCTCTCTCTTGCTCAAGAGGATGATACATTCTTGGAGGTGCTCAAAGGCTCTACTGGTGCGGAACCCCCTGTCAGAGTAGGGCATCGCATTTGCACACTGAACCCTTGGTATTATGATGGAGTCAACAAATAATACAAGCTCCAAGCCAAGGTTCATACCTGCTCTAAACCGGGATGAGCCAGCTGTCCAGATCTCTCTTTAAACCCAAATATAATGGAACCCCCCCAAGCTTAACCCTCATTTCACCAGCAGTAATCTATCACAGCTGCTGCTGGGCCCGTAATAAAGTTGTGCTAGTTGTTATGGTGCATGGGAAATGTCTTCATCTCAACATACCTTGCCGTATATTTCTGGCAAATGGCTGGCAAATCCATGCAGAATCTCATTTGAAAGAGCACAGCAGGTAAGTCTTCTCGCTCTCTGGCCACGGATGAATGGGGTTGTAGACCAGATCATTAAATCATGACAGTAGTAGCATGGCTAAGTGCTGAGTATGAACACAGGTCAGCAGGCCAAGAGAGCCAGCCTCTGAGAAATGTTTCATAGGAACAGCAGGAAGGGCTTTTATTGAATGATTCTTCAAGCGATTGGCATAAAAGCGGGGCTAATATAGACTCTTAACATGCTGCATGGATGGTCAGCCTTCCACAGCAGCTTAAAACCAAACCTGCTGCTTTTGCAATTATGAAAATGGCAGAGTGCAAGCATAAACAACACCACAGTAATTACCTCATAGTGGATTTGAGGCTGTTTCCTGCATCCCGTTCCAGCAGAGCTCTCACCGCTGCTAAATCTCCAGCACCACGGCAAAATAAACCACACTTTACCTGGGTTGTGAATGCGAGTTTGCAGGCTGTATTGAATGCAATAAAAAGTGTACTGCAAAATAATGCCAAGAAACATCTTTCTGTTGAGCTGTTGTCACAGGCTGCAACATATGACTCCTCAAAACCAGATCTTCTTAGTAAATCAAGAACATTCAGTAGTCTGATACCCAAACAAATGACTTTTATGAACAGGTTCTTTTTAGTGAATGAAAAACATGCATGCTGTGAATATAGTATGATTCCCGAATGAATGACTGTTCTTTTGAGTGAATCAAAAACGTATAACATGACTCCCAAATGACTACTCCTAAGAACCTGTTAGTGAATCAAAAGCATAATATTTGACCAGTGTAAACTGACTCCTGAGCGAATGACTCTTCTGAGCAGTTTCTTTTAGCTAATCAAAAACATACACCACTACCAGTGTTGTCTGATTCACAAACAAATGACTCTTATGAGCTGTTTCTTTTTAGTGAATCAGAAAATACAGTATGATTCCCAAATGAATGAGTAGTTTAATGAATAGTTCAAATAGATGACTTACCAGTTTGAATCCTTCATTGAACTGAATCAATCAGACTGTTTCCTGAATCATTATCTGTCTTGCATACTGATCTACAAGTTATTCATAAGTTATTGTTTTCAGTCACTTTATTATCGGGTTTCTTTCTTTTTGATTCCACATTTTTTTATCATTCTTTCATACATTTATCATTTAACATGTACAAGATTGTAATGACTGAATATTCCTATAGGCCTATACTGTACAGAAGACTGGAACAGAATTCTTTATGAAAGACTGATTTGATGTCTGTTGTTTTATTACAAATATATATTTATAATGAAAGGTATGCTTATAAAACATACACCTGTTTCAGTGTCTGTTGTACTTTTATAGGGGTATTCTTAAACCCTTTACAAGCACTAGAATGGGAGAAGAAATCTCAGGAGAGCCAATGTTCCACTGGATGGAGAAGGAGGATAGGTTACTGTTTTGTCAGACAGACACTGGGCTCAAACATCAACTACAAATGTAAGCACTAATCAGCCATTCCAGTTCATTGCATTTTACATTGGAAGAGCTTTGCTATACAGGGAGATAAAACATTTATTGTGCAATTTGTCTGTTTCACCAGACTAAACAAACAAAACGGAGATAGATTGAATGGCTACAATGACATGGGCACAAGCTGTCCAATGCTCAAGTTGTCCATAATTTTCATTGATGTGACCAGGTTGTTTGGATGATTTGGCTGTCAGTAAAGTCAAATGACCCATTTGTGAGAGTCTCTTCCTGCTTTTAGATGTCCACAGGCCGTATCATCATGGTGGTCATGGTCACCATCCAGCTCGGCCCTTTCCAGTAGTACCACTTTATACTGTTATACCGTATCACATTGGAATTTCCAGAATAGTATATCCCATTGAGATTGGATGGACCACAAGCTTCAAACCACCACCCTGCAGGGACAAAAGGCAAGTGATTTCAGTTATGGACTGACCATTTGTGCAACCTAATTATTATTCATCTGCTAAACCATTGCCATATAGACAGTGATATTTTAATATTATTTCTATACTATTATTGCATGTATTAATATTTGGAAAACTAAATATATAAATATAAACATTTCTATTTAGCTTTAATTATATATATATGTGTATATAAAACTATATATATACATATATACTATATATATATATATACTGTACATATAATTTTTTTTTCTCCAGTTTTAGTAATATTTGTTTTTCAATGTCAACTTGTTTTATTTCAGTTAGCTGCCAAGGCAACGTTTCTACATTTTTCATCTAATATTTATATTATTAAAATATTTTAATTCAGCTTTCATTCAGTTAATAGTTTTAGTTTTAGTGAAAGTAGTAGTTCATCCTGAAAACTCCCCCTCAGGTCATCCAAGATATAGATGACTTTGTTTCTTCATCAGAACAAATTTGGAGAAATTTAGCATTACATCACTTGCTCACCATTGGACCCTCTGAGTAAATGGGTGCCGTCAGAATGACTCCAGTCACCATTATTGTGATGTTTTTATCAGCTGAACTCTCATTCTGTCAGCACCCATTCACTGCAGAGAATCCATTGGCGAGCAAATTATGTAATGCAAAATTTATCCTAAAGAAACAAACTGTTCCCTTTCAGTCGGTCACTCTCGACGTCACGTCGGAGGACTGACAAATTGGGATCTCGCTTAGAGGGACCAATCTACTTCGAGTGTAAACTAAACGAGCCAATGCACATTGGCATGCGATTATTGCATCCAGCTGCTGCTGATCACAGCGTGAGTATAAGTAGGCAGCAGATGCAGCGCATATTCAGCTTTTCGCTTCGGAGCCGAGCGATCACATCATTCTGCTCCTGACTACTCTACGGAGAGAAGAAGATTGAACGAGTTCAGCACGCTCTTGGAGAGCTCTTCGTGTTGGCGGACGGCGCTTCAGCGGTGGTGGTTTCCCGTAAGAGTGACCAACTGAAAGGGAACGTCTCGGTTACGTATGTAGCCCTCGTTCCCTGAAGGAGGGAACGGAGACGTCACGTCCCGTCGCCACAGCTCCTGTACCACCGCTGAGCGGCCGGGTCATCGGCTCGGCTCCTCAGCAAAAAGCTGAATATGCGCTGCATCTGCTGCCTACTTATACTCACGCTGTGATCAGCAGCAGCTGGATGCAATAATCGCATGCCAATGTGCATTGGCTCGTTTAGTTTACACTCGAAGTAGATTGGTCCCTCTAAGCGAGATCCCAATTCTATTGAACTATTCCTTTAATAATAAGAACACTGAATATAGGCTTTGTAAATTCAGCCTCTGTCAGAGAGTATCTGCACAGGACTCTGCAGAGGTGCATCACACTGACTTGGCATTGAAATAAAATAGCAGATATGCTTCGTGTTTGAACAAATATTTTTACACAACCTTCTCCTGTTTTGATTTATTCTTAGCAGCACACAAGGGATGGATTTGTGGGTGTTTTGTGAGTTACCTTTACCTGTTGGGGGTAAGGAGGAAGCCTGGTTCCAGCATCTCTGATGTGTGGCTCTGCTTAACTTTAGTAAGTGTGTCTTTTTAAATTTGTTTTTAACAAGGTCCCTGATCACATCAGCCCAACAGAGTCTGTGCGCATTTCAGTGAGCATTGTTTGAGTCTAATGCAGGCTTCAGAAAAAGCACTGCCAACTGTATTAAACCCAACAGCAAACCTACCTGACTAACAATACTGGCCCTTTGTGGGGGAAATAAAATGGTTAAAAAAAAGTATGATATGACCCCTTTGATACCACAGGGAAATAAAAGTTTTGGCCATATTTTGATTGGATCAGTTTCATTGTTTAAGTCAAGTAAATGTGAACTGCTGTTTTAATTAACAGATTACCACTACTTTCTCAGTTGCCATGGAAATACCTGATACTTTAACATTATTTTAGTTTTTCTCTTGGATGATGTTGGAAATGTACTTTCCATTATATGCACTCTGATAATTACGTACACTGATAGAAAGAATGTAAATGCGATACCTCCAGTGGCCATCTGAGCACACTTGCAGCTGCACTGGTCATTGTCCTGATCCTTTGTGCTAAACAGGGTTCCTGAGTGGGTAAGGCTACTGGTTCGTCCAGCTGTACCACTGAAACCACTTGCATGAAGACTGAAGAGAAAAAGAAAAATACTGAATATTTCAATATATGGATGGACACAGAAAATATAATACACAAATGGTGGTTTTAAATTGATTAAATGTTGAAAGTAAAGGCATTTATAATGTTAATCTTTTGAACTTTCTATTCATCAAAGAATCCTGAAAAAATTATGACCATTTCCTCAAAAATATTAAACAGCACAACTGTTTTCAACATAATAAAACATTTTCTTGAGCAGCAAATCAGCATATTAGAATGATTTTTGATGGATCATGTGACACTGAAGGCTGGAGTAAAGGCTGCTGAAAATTCAGCTTTGCTATCACAGGAATAAATTGCAGTTTAAAATATAATGGAAAACTTATTTTAAATTGTAATATTTCCAAATATTACATTTTTTTGCATTTTTCTTTCCACAAAAGTTCTCCCAGACCCCCTAGCACCCACATGGACCCCTGGTTATGTAACCCCCTGAAAATCAATACTTGTACAATAAATATTTGTATATAAATTCCTATCATGCAGTCCTGGTCCTAAATCTATCCCTAAAATGTCTATGGTAGTCTATGGCTAAAGGTGTGCCAGGAAACTTTGCTACTACAACCTTCTCTTTTTTACCACTTCTTATATGTCGAGTTCCAGCGTTAGCTTGCTTAATCAGCTCAGACACAAATCCTGTTTTAGATCAATTAACTTAAATACTATACACAAAGGATCACTTTAACATACACTGTTTTTTATTTTCGTTTTACATAATCTTATGAAAGTGTCTACATCTAATACATCCACTGTTAACAAAGTAATTGGACCGGCTGCGAGCCTGTATAAGATACTAAGTGATTTATCTTTTTCTTATTTCAGAAAGCTCTAAGACTCATTAATGTGCATTCCAAAGATATTCGGCCTCCATTATCCACAATCCATTGTTGGTGATGTCTCATCAGGAAAGACTGCAGACACACTGTGCCAGAGAAAGGACCACACAGCTAGGGACTGCAAGAGATTGTGTTGGCATGAAAACATTTTTGCACCATAGGTTGCTTGGCTGGTTAATCCCAAACGGGCCCAACACCCTTGAGACCATGCCAGGATTCTCAACACGCTAATAAAATGCACACTTACCATATGAGGTAAACTAGAAAACAAACATGGTGGGATTTGGCAACTGTTTGTTCAGCATCTTTTCTACCTGTTTACACACACACAGACACACATTGGCGTTTCCATCTGATACCATTGCTGCAACACTCTCCCATTCTAGAATTGTATTCCAAATCATTTATTTTGAGTTAAATTAAATATTTCTAGTTCTGGTTCATTCACCGTATAAGTATGCCCACAAGCAATGCTGCATGTTTAATTGCATCCCTTAAGAGAGGTGTTTAACTCAGCAGTTTTCTGGCAAAGCCTCATGCTTGAAATTGTTTGCCCTGTTTCTCTTTTGTAGGCAGATCTGCTCCTGGGATCAGCAGACCAGAAGCAATATTGATGCTGTGACAAATGGTGGTTTACCCTAAATATAGCTCATCATTTTGACTTATGGGCACAAGTGCTTCTTATCCCAGAAAAATGACAAAGACAAGCCAAAAAAATAAATTAAATATGTCAATAACGTACTGAAAATGTAATTCACACTGCAAATCTAAATGCAAATCAAGTCTTAGTCAGATTTTGAACACCACAATATGACGATGTTTAAAATAACTCTGGACAATTAGACACTGAACATATTCTACTTAAATGACACACAGTATATAAAAATAAACCGCACTACTCCCACCCACTACATTTCATACAGAATAAAACACGGCTGTGATTAAAAACCTGAAATACTGTAGATTTTATCTTCTGCGATTTTGTTTTTCCAAAGTCACTTGTATCCACATAGGCGTCATTTATGGTGGAGACTGGTTGGATGTGTCCGCCAAGGTCGATTTTATACCCATCACTTTATGAAATAGCTCACGTCTGTGATGCTAATACATAGGAACCATCTTCAAATGCTGAACAGGAGTTTTTAATTTGGGAGAGGGTATTAAAATTAGTCTGGTTCTGGAATTCATAATTTTTAATGTTTTGTTGAGTGATTGTTGCAGTTGCGATCAGTGGAGGAAAGCGCTCTCGACCGCACACTGTTCTGCCTCCTCCCTTTTACTTTCCACTGCTTGTTATCCGTTCCAGTTCAATTACAATACAAAATGCAACCAAATGTTTTCCTGTTGCTGATTTTGGCTTATTCAGATAAAAAGTTATAGGGAACCCTTCATAGTAAAAGAAAAAAACAGTGCCATTAGACCAATCATATCTGATCTCAAATTTATCTGAAATACATAGAAATGGTTGTAAAAAATGATTGGTCCCTCAAATCATTGTGCAATGAGAAGTTTTATGTCTAACTCAATGTGCTAATAAATTGGTTTAAAATATTCTTAAACAATTTTCTTGAAAATAGGAAAATCCTCTGCTACTACTTCAATACATGACTGAAACTATTTAATATTTTGGTACCTGTATTTCTTATCCTCTCCGTCAATGTAGAAATGGTCATATTGAGAATAAGCCTGCTGTCCCTCTGCGTCTTTGAGGTGGACCTGGAGAGTGTAGTCTTTTGAGGTTGTGAGCAGGTGGATGACATCATTTCCTAACCAGTGTTCTCCTGATGGATCTCCAAATCCCTATGTTGTATGTGAAGAAAAGACAAAAAAAGTTGCTTTATCTGCTTGACATACATCTCATTTTAACTATCTTTGACAAACAACCTGAAATCATTCATTTCCAGTGGTGAGTAGTACACTGGAAAAATGTGGCATACGATTTACTTAGAAACTATTTTCACTCAAATTGCTAGTAAATTTCACAAAATGTTGAAGTACACAATGAAATTATATTTTCTTTTAAAATTTAAAAATCATTATTTACAATGTACAGGAGCTGTGTGTATTTCAGATTATTTGGGAATGCATAATTTTCAGATCCAATTATAAAGCTTTGAGTGCGTTGAAATATTCTAACGTTTACGACTAGACTGTATGTGACTGCCAGACGGGATGTGATGATTATAATGAAAACTAAGAGTGTGAGATGCACATTACCAGTAGTTTTGCATTAATATGCTAATCTTTAAACACTATTTCTGTAAAATGAGATGTGGTAGTGCAGTTGGGCATTCAAATGCTTCAATGCACACGTTATCAACAATCTAGAGGGGCTCCCCACTCCCACGCTCCATCTGGGGCCAAATAGTTATCATTCACTTGTAAATAAATTTTTCTTGGAAAACAACAAGGAAAAGAGAAAACAAAACTTGTGCGGCTCTGACGCACTCCCAGAGCAGCCATAGCAATTTGTCTGTTGAAGTGGCCCAGGTGAGATGAATTACCACTGTTTTTGCATTTAAAACTCAATAGTTTCCAAACAAATCAGCTCTCCAGGGAGTTGTTACTTTTACAGGTAGAAAACACTGATTTTTAAGCAAGCATTACTAACAATGTGCTCTCTTTATATTCTGTGACTTGTTTTAAATAATGGACGCAGTGTGTGAATGATGACATCCTACTTAAATTCAAATGTCTTTTCTTATCTTTTCTCTTCGCTAGACTCAAATGACCCTGTGACCATATTAATATATACTTATCCTCCCGGATAGGGAGGGAATGCAGGTGTAACAACATGGGAGACATCGGAATGCAGAGAAGGCCAATCAGAATTCTCTTCCTCATGTCAATGGGGTCACAAACACATCAGTATTCTATGGCTATACACGTCAGACACCACGCATGAGATAGACTTTCTCCATCAGTGCAGGTTAAATATGTGTTTTAAATGTTAGGCGCCTCGGATTAATGGTAGCAGATATTTGCATAAATCAAGAAATCTCAATAAGGGATAGAGAGGCTCACATGTAATTTATACAGTATGTCTTCATTAAAGGAGTGAGCTCAAGCTAAAATCTAAATCAAGAAAAGCTAAGAGCTAAATCAAGAAAAATGATTTTTAAGCAATCTTTAATGATGGCACAAAATCAAATTCCTACAGCTAGGTACTTTACAGTATCCACCTTGTCATATATGATGCATGGCAATATGTTTTTCCAAAACATGACTGATGTTGTGGAAATTTACCAGAAGGTTTTTTTACCCCATCTTTTTCAAGACAAATGAAGACCTGTTTAATGCATGATAAAAACCTAACCTGATCAGAGACAGAGAATTGCATTTAAAGAATTCGAAGCCAAACTGTGGAAAGACAACCACATTCCTCATCATTCCGCACTAACCTACGAATACAGTAAAATTGATTAAATGTGGAAAACGCTCTAATTAGCATTGGACAAGTGGTTCCTACCAGTTTGTAATCATTCCAGCCATGGTTGAAATCGACTGATCCATCATAGCGACGCTGAAAGACAGTCCAGCCTCCCCCTTTAGTTTTCATGTCACAGAATACCTGGTTAGAAACAACCACACAGAAACACATACATGCCATAAATATACATATATACTTTGTAAATGTATACTTTTAACAATAGAACAAATTAAGTAGTGAACTAAATGAAACATTCCTTTTCTTAATATTAATATTAGTGTAATATTAGTGACAAAACTATGGTTTTCAGTGGGTTATTTGATAAAAAAAAATACTGAGAGATCCTTTGCCAGGCTGTATTTTACAAAGGACAGCTGTGGTAATTTTCCATTATTTCATTATTACAGTAATATTTTGGTCAGAATTTGGTAAATATTCTAACACAAGCTGCAGTTAAGAGATTTGACTGGTCAAACTACAGTAATTTCCCAGGATACGCCACAAAGCACATATCAACTCATGATGTTTTAAATAAGGAGTCAATTAGGAGATCTTTCTTACCTCTGTGGGTTGTCTACACTGACAAAATCAACTGATGAATGGTATATTCCTCTTGAATTATTAGCACACATTTTTCCTGTTTAACACTGTAGATTGACACAATATGTATTGTATAAAGCTCTATATAAATAAAGGTGACTTGACGAGACTGGATCACACATTCTGTTCCTGTCCACAGTGAGTTGGTAGGTCTTCAGGCTATATGAGTACTCTGTTGGGTTTGTATTTAGCTTTTGTATTTGGTTAACCACTGTGCAATAAACTTGCCAGTGATTAATTGTACCCATTTTAACCATACTGTACAAACAGTATTTTTGGGACATGAGCACACTGGTCTTGGTGAAGTTTAAACACTTGACTGTACACTCAATGCTTTTTTGCAATTCCACTGATACTTTTACTAACCATTGATTTGGTATTGAACACAAAACAACTTAATAACTTACTGTTTTGAGGCAAAAACAGTGAATTAGTATGAGCTATGAGCAGCAAAATGAAATAATAAAAGGGCAACTCATTGAATTCCATCATCTGAATCCATCAAAACTAATTAAAGCCAATCCCATAAAGGATTTTATTCTCAAATATTAAATATTTCTAGCTTGTGGGTGTCAAGTGAAAACATTCCAATATCCTCTGTATGATTTTTCTTCAATTTTCCCAGCTGTTTTTTGAGAAGAATTAAGCTTAAGGAGCAATAAAAGGATGGCAAAAAGCAATAAGTTCTTCTTGGCAAAAACAAAAAGTGGGATTACATACATTTCCATTCCTTGGCGGGACCAGCTCATTTAGCAACACATGATGCTGGTCTTTAGACCGTCCACTGTGAAACTTTAAACGGCTAATCAGGGTTTAAAGACAAAGCATTAATGACATCTGTAGAACGGTTGCTTTTGGGGAGTATGAATTGATTGCATTCTTATTCTGCACAACATATCCTTCTATTCGCATAACAGATGTGAGATAGTCTTTTTTTCTTCTTCTTCTTCTACTAAAACTTCAGCTTGTTTCTGGCAGCAAAAACCTATTTGAATGTATCAATAAGTGAGCATCACCGGTCAAGATTTTCCAGGAACCATTTGTTATCAATAAACTTCTATCAGCACTAAGCAATATCCCTCATAAATATGTTGTCATTATGAAAGCAAAGTGAGGTAGAAAAAAGAGCAATTTTAACTCTAAATGAAAAGAGCCACCCAGTGTGCTTCTCTGAGGGGTGGCACAGAATGAAAGGGTGGTGATACTACATATACCAGCTCACTCTCACTCACTGCATTAAACCCTGTGTTGGCAGGAAGCTTCCGAATCTTTGCCAAACACCTGGCTCCTATGCCCACAGGAAATGGAGAGGAAGACGAATGAGTGCACAGGAAAATAATGAATAACAAAAACAATTGTAGTCACATTTTTAAAATGTTCATCACCCCAAGAGCCTGCCAGAAATTAGATTTGACTCTGGAAGTCAAAGGCAAAGCACAAACCTTTAGAGGTTTTCTTGTGGTTCAGTAGGGCAAGATTTTGAAATAAATGCGGGTGCATATTCACAGTTAGATGCACCGAGAATTGGCCTGAAGGAAATGTTTCTCTGACTTCTTGATTTGGTTTTCTGATCCACATGACATTTTCATCTTAGCCTTTTTTCTAAGACGTACTGAAATTGCAGTATATTAAAACATTTTGTCCTTCCATATTATAATTTAGTCCTCAGAAACAACACAAAGAATTAAATGTCAGGAGAGCTCAGTTTCTTCAGCAATCAAGATACATGCCAAGATTCAAGCTTTAAAAAATGGTTTTGTTTTGTATGCAATATGTAATCTATATATATATATATATATATATATATATATATTCCATCAAAGTGATACAAAAAAAATGGTTACAATCTACAAACCTTAGTTTTCTGGGTGGAGTTAGGGAGATGAATGTTGTAAATCCCACTTTCTGTAACTCCAGATTTAAATATCTCAGCACAGTCTCTGAACTTCAACATCTCCTTTTCAACTGGAGTGGAAATATCTGGAAATACATAGGATATTATTACGTTTGTGAAAAATAAATAAAAGTACATGTAGGTCCTTTATGGTATTTTGTTTGGTTTAATCAATTTTGATTGACACCGCAATCTTCCTGGAAAATTGCTTGAGAGACCACCACTGGGAATTTAACCAGTTGCCCAGTTCAGAGAGACTCTTTTGTTCCCACTGAGCTGGTCATATGCAACTTAACCTTTGATAACGTGAATCTGGCACTAACCGTTACTGTGAGTGACCATAGCCAGTAGCTGCTGCACTGTGTCAGAGAGTGTAGCCTGCTGTCGTTGGAGCAGTGTGCTGTTACAAGTGGAGCTGGCCAGTTTTCCCTCCAGCAGGCTGACCAGGTGATTATGTCTGTCCAGCAGCTCCAACAGCTGCTGTTTCTCCTGCTGGATGGCCTGAAGCTCTCTGCTGTGCCTGGCCTCCATGGAAATAAAACGCTGTTCTAGATAGCTAAGAAGAAACAGGCTGGTTCATATATGGTCTTGCTATTTGCATATTACAAGCTCAACATTTTTAGAAAACTCTTTATACAACATGGTGGATTTTTCACTGTTTGTATCACTCCACTTGTCTCTTGTTAGTGCGTAGCAGGATGTAGTATGTCCAGATTTTATTTACACTACACACATTCTTACTATATAGAACATACTTAGTTAACATACTCAGTCAGTATGCAATTTCAGATGCACCAGCTGATTAATTTAAACAACTTTATGAGTGAATCACCGTTATTTACTAAATCAATTAATTCAACATTGATTCGTTCAGGAAGCAAAGGTCACTATGAGCTGAAATAGAAATAGAACTGAAACATATAAATAAAGTAACAGAACAATATTGTCTAAAATGCAGGTTTCTCAATATTCACTTTTGTATACAATTATATCACCAAATTAACACTAAACATAACACCGTTATATAGTTGCACCTCAGGTTATTCAGAGTGAAGACACTGAAACATACTGTCACGAATCCGGTCCATGAACTTTCCATTTCATTGACTCTCACACTACACACTGTTGCACATCACCCCGGACTACATTTCCCATCATGCATTACTGATTGCACTCAGCACGAATTGCACACACCTGTTTACACTGATTGCACCCAGCTGTTTCATATCACTCCCTCACTATATAACACTCACTCTTATCCCTTCCCTCTGCCAAGTATTGTTTCAGCATTTATCACTCCCCTAGAGATAGCTACTTTACGGAGCCCTTGTCATTGCCTTAGCCTTAGCCTTAGCCATTTTGCCTTAGCCTTAGCCTTAGCCATTTTGCCTTAGCCTTAGCCCTAGTCATTTTGCCTTAGCCTTAGCCTTAGCCTTCTCGGTTTCTGATCTTCGCCTGGTTCCCTGGATTCGCCCCTTTTGATTCTGTCTGCCGATCGTCAACCTGCTCTAGCCCTAGGACTATTCTCGTGTTTTGCCCACCATATACCTGTCTGACATTATCTGACCCATGCCTGTTTCATGACCACGTCTCTGTCTTCGTTTCTATAAAGCTTGCATATGGATCCGCACGTCTCGTCAGCCCCGTTACACATACAATATCAACATATCTAGTATGTAGATACTTATATGTAAGTTTACATAAATGTAAATACTTATTTGCACAGTATGCGGAACTTTAGAGATGCATAAAGCTGTATGAACCTTTTGAAGACCAGAACTGAAATGGTTGGAACCGTTGCCACAAGTCCCTATGGTTCAAAATATTAAGATTGAATAATTTTACAGATTTTACTGATTTTATCTCATTCAGCAAAATTAACTTTTATTCTAATCATTTTTTTCATTTCATTAATTTGAGCGGAGTTAAATTAATTTGCAATGGCTAATTTTCAATAGCTAAATTCTCTGAACATTCATTTTCATATTCTCATTTATCAGTAAATGATGAAAGACATTTTTAATAGCAAATTTATTTATAAAGGAAGTCCAGGAATTATTATGTTTTACCATTTGGATTACGGGAAGCACATAAATTGTGCCCTTAGACACAATCGTTTTGTCTTACTATATTGAGGGTCATATTAAATCCTAATTTTTAATACTTCACTCTGTGAATAGCTGTTTGTTGGTTCCTGCCGCTCTCAGCACAGACGACACCCTTGAACGAGCCTCTCAGATTCCACATCACACACCTCTGTGAGCCTGAGAGGCTGGTAGACATGTAAACACCTGGATACCGCTGCCATTCACAGATGGTGTTGTTGCCTGGGCTTCTCTATCAATATCAAAATCAACACTCTGACAGGCTGTGTGAGCTGGCACCGTACCAAGCTCCAAATAAAGACAATAAATCCCACAGGCCTGATCTTTATGAGTCCAACTAATGACTTTGCAGCAGTTTTTTATTGAAACGATCCACCCACACATATTGAACAAGCTACTTTCTGCTAGTCGAAAGAAACAATCCCTAAATCTCTCTTTGTTTGCTGTTTCTGTTCTTCCAGCATGCATCTTTTCAAGGAGCTCTGCACTTGTCATGCTGTCTGAAAATATACTAAATTGTTTCGTTTTTTTAAAGATGATTGTTTTTTAGTTATCTAAACATTGCTGTTGTTAAGCTGCAGTGTTATTGTAAAGCACCTTGTCTCAAAAGAATCTTGTTCAATGATATTTAAATCCTGAATAGATTATCTTACTGTCCCATTTTCAGAGAGAAAGTTTAAGTTTCCACAAAAAGCTTGCATATTTTAATTTGGGTTAGCAGAAATATGCATAATTACTGAGCCATACTTCCCCAAAGACCAACAGGGAAAGATGAAAATGCATTTCCTTTATTACTGGCACTTGACAGCCAAGTTACTGTCACAGAGTTCTGTTTTTTTGTCAAAGGTGTTTGCTGCTCTGCAGCATCACTGTTTATTTGAATGCAATTATAAAGTCATAAAAGAGATGTGAAACAGGTGATGCTTGTTTTATAACTTATTTCCAGTATATGAAATAGTAAACACCTGGAATAAACAGGGAAAATGAGAAATATCTCTCTTAAATCATTGATGAGATGATTTTGGTGCTGTTTACACCTGATATTAAAGGGATTGTTCAGCCAAAAATGAAAACTCTGTCATCATTTACTCACCCTCATGTTGTTTCTGTATGTCTTTCTTCTGTAGAACATAAAAGCAAATTTTTGAAGAATGTTGGTAAGCAAACATTTTGTTTCCCATTGACTTCCACTGTATGGACAAAAAATACAATGGAAGTCAATGGGAACTGAATCTTCTTGCTTACAGACATTCTTCCTTTGTGCTATGCACACCAGTTTGGAATGACATGAGGGTACGTAAATGTTGACAGTGTTCTTTGATCATTTACTCACTCTTGTTCATCTACAAAACACAAATGGAGATATTTTTAAAGAAACCTTATAATTATTTGTCCCTCTATTGAAAGTCCATTCTACCAAGATATTGTCTTTTAGTTGCATATAAACATTGATCAAAGCACATACATAGAGCACATCAAATATGGTAAACAGAAGTTCAAATGCGCTTTCTTAACGCACAATAACAAACTTCATTGGTTCTTGCACATTAAGCAAGTAAGTTTTAGTTTCCATTTACCATATTTGATATGCTCCATATTCTGTATGTCCATTGATCAATGTTTAATACTAGAGGTAAATAAAGATGGACATGGGGTACAATTTTATTGTATTTTTTAAAAAGGGCAAAAAATACTATATAAAAAGAAGGCTGTAAATATGTAATTAATATTCATAGGTACTATTGCGTATTGCGTTAATACGCAATAGTACCTTTACATTTCCATCGTTTTGAACAAATATTTATGTATGAATAAATTTAAAGGTATAATATCACAGATCTTTTGCATCTTGCAACGCGTTTGCCTTTTAATCCTGTTTCAAAAACACGCATGTGCAAAAATATGCTTTTGCATTTGTAACAACTGCAACTTTAGAGACAGCGCTCACGTACAGGAGGGTGTGACTTAGATGCTGCACATTTCTAGACGACTCACCTGTTTTTGTCATTGAGGCGGGAGACCTCCTGGGTTTGCTCTAAGAGCTGCTTCTCCAGCCGGTTGGTGCTCAGAGAGTATTCCAGCAGCTGGATCTCCATACGACTGGTTTGGTTCAGCACCTGCAAACAGGCCCACATGACAGACAAGCGGAAAGAGACATTACCTTTAAAATATGACATGGGAGAATGATGGTGCTTTTCTTGTCCAACTACTATGGTTTTCATCTTTGCTTGAATGCAAGTGTGCAGGATTTCATTTTCCCCCCCAAGAAAACGCTGTAGTTAAATGTTGAAGGTAGTACCAGATGTTCCCCTGCAACATTAAGTTTGCCAACTTTATTCAAGAACAATGTTTGAAGTAGCATTTCTGGAAACAAATACAGTATGGTAATGAGTTTTAATCAGGGTTAAAAGAATAGCTCACCCAAAAATGAAAATTCTGTAATTACCTTTATGTTGTTCCAAAATCCAACTTTCTTTCTTCCACAGAACACAAAAAGGAATAATCCTGTGCTGGTCACACTTTTCCATTCAATTACAATGTATTCGGTCTCATGCATTATATTCCAAGTCATATGATAGTTTTGTGTGAGGAACATCAAAATGTGTATGTATTTACTGACAATCTTCCCCTTCAATAAGCTGTAAACCACTGTGACCAAATCTTTTGATTCACTGAAACAATTCGATTCGGGAAAAAAAAAATTGGACAGGTCCTATTCATTGTATCTGCATACAAGACTTCAAAATCTCTCCTTTTTTGCACCACAGAAGAAAGAAAGTTATGGATTTGGAGCAACATGAAGGTTAGAATATAATGACAGATGGTTCATTTCTGGGTGAACTGTTTCTTTAAGTTTGTGAAGCCATAATCAAGTCATCCAAACACTCCAAAAGTCACACATAGATCAGTAGTGATTATCCCATCATGCCTGTTCCTTCAAACAGCTACATGTTTTTTCAAGCAGCTCAAACACAGCAAATATACTGTAAGCCCTAACAAAAGCAGCCCAATATTTTTTCAGGCTGTACTATGATGTTCAATGAACTGCTGACTGTGAAAAAATGAGGGCAAAAACATGGCAGTGTGAAACAATCACTCTTTGAGAGGATAAACACTATAACTGTTTTAGTTGGGTTATTTTCACTGTCTCTCTGATTCTTTTCCAACATTATTCTGCAAGGCCACTTAACCCTGCTTCTGTTGGCCATGAATTCAGAGTGAAAACACACACAAACATACACACTATCCAAAATGGGCAGCAGTAATCACATCAAATGTGATGCACTGAGGCCTAATTTTGTGAACTCACTTATTGCACAAGATTACAAATTCTCAGCCATTGAGCTCAAAGAATTTAATTTAATTGTGAGCCACCAATGCAAATTATTGAGCAATTTGCTTATTATAACAGAAATTTTTTTGAAAAATTATGGCATGAGAAGTGCCCACTTTTCATGGCTGCTTGTCTTCTAAATGTGGTTTAAACAATCAGAGATAAAGCATTTCACAGCAAAGACAAACTGAAGCTGCAGTTAGAACAGGGGTGCTATATGTTTGTCTGGATGCTGTCAGCCTCATTTGATCAGCCTCACCTGTGTCTCCACATCTGTCAGTTTGCGTGAGTTTTCTGCTGATTGGCTTAGAAGATTGGTTCCGATCTCCAGCATGGTGGCTGTCTGAGTGTGAATGACATTCCGCTCCATCTCTGATCGCACGTTCTCCTGAATATAGCTCTCCAGCTGTAAACATGACATAAGACACATCATCAAACATACACCAACATCTCCATCTACTAAGCTTGTTAGCCTCACAAGAGCACAAATCCCGAAAAGCTTTCAGCATAGGCAGCATAAAAGCATGCTAACTCAAAAGCCTTTTATTTTGTTTATGGTGTAATAACATATAACACTGAAACACTGATGAAAGCCCTTGGATAAACTATGTTTTGTTCGCTCAGTTTAATTCCTCATTGACTGTGATATGAGGGGAGGCAAAAATAAATAAATAAAGATCATGACCATTTATGCGAACTATAAAATCGAGGCACCAAGCATCTGAAAGTAATAAACAGATCTAAGATTGATGTGGCCTTTTCAAAAAATGACAAAAGGGAAGAGAAATCCTGTCATATATTCACTGTAATTTCAACGTTTTTCCGAGGACAATTTTTTAACCCGTCCCTAAGTAGGTGAGCTTCGCAGAAAACTAAAGTGGTATTGATTAAACCACCTTTAATCTTGCTGTTCCGCCACTTTCAGTAATGAACATTCAAAGAATTTTAATTGAGTTAAATAACGTCATAAAAACAGAACTGAATTAAAAAGTGGTTAAGTCTATTTGTATTTTCCCATTTCCTGGAAAATTTGATTTATTATTAAAAGAGGCCAAACATGAACACTCCAGGCTCTCTGTGAAGCTTTACTGAAAACAATAGATGGGCCTACTCAAGGACAGTTGAGCAAGAAGAATAATTATTTTATTGTACAAGACTGAACACACATCTTTTCTGTACAATGGCATTTCATAGTGATCACATGCTGTCAAGATCCAGAACTACAAAAGTAGTTTTGGCATTATGACATTTGGTGATGAAACACATGTGAATCAATGATATTTGCTGTTACTGACATCCAACCTGCACTATTGGTGCCATATTTAGTATACAAGTTGGACTAATTGTAAATTAAATATGGACTAATGGACTAATTTTCTGTTACTTTTTAGTAGCTTTAAAGCCATGTTTACTATGAATGATCATTTTATGGAAATCAAAAATGCATTCAGGTTTGGAAAATAATAACCTTTCATTTTGGGTTTGAGCCAATTCTTTAAAGGAATATTTCCCCAAAATGAAAATTTGCTGACAATTTACTCACTCTCAGGTCATCCAAGATGTGGATGAGTTTGTTTCTTCATCCGAACAGATTTGGGGGTGAACTATTCCTTTAAAGGGGTCATATGATAAATTTTTCCTTTCTCTTTGGAGTGTTACAAGCTCTTTGGTGCATAAAGAAGATCTGTAAAGTTGCAAAGACTAAAGTCTCAAATCCAAAGAGATATTCTTTATGAAAGTTAAGAGTCAGCCACGCCTACCTAAAACGGCTCATTCTAACACGCCCCCACATATTTACATCACTATGTGAGAAGATTTGCATAACGCCGCCCAAATGTTCATGCAAAGAAAGAAGGCGTAACTTTTATTCTCGCTGTAGTATTGTTGTTGCCGCCACCATGTCGTGAAGGCACTGTGTGATTCGTTGTGAAAGCGAAACTACTTTGTTTGGCCTTCCAAAAGAGGACGATATCTGCTTCGTAATGCCTGGAGCTGATCCGTGCTGGTTGCTGAGGAAATACTACAACTTTGCGCTGTGGATCGCTGGATCGGCTTTCACCGTGGACAAAGCGAAGTCCAGCCCGGGGTCATCACATGTGGTTACCACAAGCCCTCCGAGCACTCCTTCATCGAATCCGCCGCCTGTGCTCACTCTAGCCCCCGGCCTCTGCTCACTCTAGGCCACCGTAGTTGACGCTGTGTTTTGTTGTGAAAGCAAAACAACTTTGTTTGATCTTCCAAAAATGGACACGACTAGAAATCAGTGGTTAAGTTGTATTTACAACACTGCTCCAGAACATTTAAACCTAAATATTCAGATGTGTGCAGCACATTTTATGAAGGACCGTTTCCTGATCCTGGGAGAGTAGACCACAATGCCGGCTGTTCTGACTTTATATTTAAAGTGTTTTTATATTTTATATATTTAAAGCCAGTTTTTTGGGCAGTGTAGAGTAGGGCTTGTTGTTTGTCATTTCTCCGATCACAAATGCAGACATGGTTTTATGTCTATGCGGCGCGATGCAACGCAACGCGTAAAAAGACATTACAAGTCATTATAATCCATAATTATGTCCCCACTGGATGCAACGAATGCCTAGTTTATAATGGGTTTTCATGTTTTTGAATCATCGCTCCGGCCTGACAGGGCATCGTTATATACAGTATGGTAGGGGCATAACATTTCCGTCACACGCTTGAGGTATTCGGCCAATCACAACGCACTGGATAGCTGGCCAATCACAGCACTCCTCGCTTTTTCAGACCGATGAGCTTTGTAAAAATCGACGCGTTTCAGAAAGGCGGGGCATAGAGGAGAAAAAATTATGTACAGTATATGGAAAATAATGTGTTTTTTTAACCTTAAACAGCATAAACATTTCATTACACCAAATACACAAAATAATGTTCTTTTTAGCAGCATCATATGACCCCTTTAATTCATTTTAATTTAAAAAAGACTCAATAAGCAAGCAGAAGATCTGCCATAGGAGATTATTTTGGATTAGAACGCAGTGTTAAGAACGGATGTTGGAAAGCCAAGAAACTGTTACAACTCCTGCCAGTAACTTTTCCTAAAGCATGTCTTGACTGTCATTTTTCTACTCTAAATTATTTTTTGAAAGCTAAAGTTTAAAAATAGCTTCCCTAACACTTGCAGAAATGTAACCTCATTCTTTTAGGACTTTGACTAAAATCTGTCATGTAAGTGTAATAGGAATTGCAAAAAGAAAGATAAGCTGCAAAGTGAAACTGATGAAGACCTTAAATTTGGAGAGGGTACTTGGTTTTGATCTAAATTTCCCATGCATTTATAAACACCTCCTATTGATCAACCACAGGATGAATGTGATTCAACAGAAGTCAGGCACTGAACAAAAGTAAATTCTTCCAAAATAGCCTCCGACATGTAATTCAGCATGCTCGTCTCCTCGTTGGAATATCATTGAAGAACATCCAGGATTAGCTCATGTTTTCTTCAGGGGGGTTCTTGAAGACCCTGGGGGTCAGATAATCATGTGGGAGTATGGTGTGTGATACAAATACACCATCTCATGGCCCGGAAAGTCTAGTAATGCATATGCAAAGCAGATCGTCTGTGGTGTTGAAAACCCAGTACAATTCACTCAGCAGCGGGTCAGAGGTCAACGCTCTCCAATGCTCAGGAAGCTGCTGCTCCTACCGCGCACTGCACTCAGTGACCGGGGAGGGAGTGAAATAATAATTTATACAACATTTGGCCCGCTGGTGAAAGCGTGCACATAGGCATGTCAAGATGGTCTGTCTGGAAAGGTTTTTATGAGATATAGTAACTACTTTACCTTTTTCCCTCCTATACCTCCTACTGGCATCTTGTGCCAGATGTATGGCCTGTAAAATGAAAAGTGAGTCAACTCATGAGTGTTTTGACCCTTTTTGTAATCCTTTGGCATTTCAGGAACATCACATATGAAACTAAGCCCACTCTGTCTCCATATTTATGGAGCAAACCAATTGAAGGCCTGAATAACGAGACAAACAGAGCAAGCCAAAGCTTGGACATGTAACATATAGGCCATGTGATTTTTTAGCAAATGACAGGAATATATTAGCAGTACTGGGTGTTCTTGCTGTTCAGAGGACCTAAATGACAGAATCTGCAAGTTGCGATGTGACAAGCAATGACCTTCTCTTTGAAACGTATAGCAAATGGCACAGAGATAAACTGACTCAAAACACACAATTGATTTGAATTACTATAGGAAATTACTGTGTCATAATGTTATCAGACTTTAAAAGACCTTCCCTGCAAAAACAGCATTATCTCAAACTTCCAAACAATAATCTACAGGATTTAACTGCTGGTATCTATGTTGGTAAAACAGCAAAACCCTCGTCAAACAGAATGCTTCTGAGATAAGCTTGTACTATGTTAGCCAGAAACACACTGTAACAACATTTATCAGGAACCCTAAAAAAATGGTGACAAGTTAAATGGACTTATCAAAGGAAATATATTACTTGATACGATTTTTTATTCAAGCTTTGGATAAAAGGACCTGCTAAATGCATAAATGTAAATGTAGTATCAACCTGACTTCATTTGATTACACCAGCAAAAGCTATTTTTCAGGGGTGAGATCAGGTAGAAATAGATAGACTTCTTATTTTTACAGAGCACAATCAATGCTGCTGTTTTATGTAGAACATTTGCTCTGAAAATATGACAGATAGAAATGGATCTGACTCTTAATGGAGGCCAAATCCTTTTCTTAAAAAGGTTTCTGATACTGACAAACTGTCCGCCAGCTTAAAAAGATCTACACATCCAGGAAATCTTGCTTAAACATGTTCAAGATTTACCTCTCTCTCTCTTTCCTTCCCAAATTCAATAACCTTATGAGGATAATGTGTAATGCAGATTGGGACACATCTATTAATGCATGTGCATAAATAATGCACATAAACTTCAAGTGCTTTGGCTTCAGAATCCAGAATTCACATTAGAGTGGCGACCCAACAAAATATCAAAATTATTTATTGTACGAAAGTAAACAAAATCTCCGTACAATCAAACACTAAAGTGTATTAATATTTCCAAGAATTCCAAAATGATCCATGATGTAGTCTGAACAGGAAAAATATTTACAATTTGGTTTCTGTTTGGCCTATAATTCACTAGACAAATACATTGTGGTCGACAAAAACCATGTTAGTCTGGGTTGTATTTCCTTTCACAGCTTTGTTCATGGTTTTCAAGGACATCACACAATCTGTCAACCTTCTACCAAGATTAATTTAGTTTGAATTCTTTTTTTTAACATTTAAAATTCTGCACTTCAGTTTCTAGGTCACTAAAACAAGCAGTTTTGGGACGCTGACCGTGTGATCTGCCTTGTCATAGCTAATTTTGTAGCATAATACCTTAAAATTTGATTATATGATCAGCCTTTGATTTCAACAAAAACGACAGTGTTTTCTACTTACTTTTAAAAGTTAATAAGCCTATTTATCTTGCTAACTTATCTTGTTAGTTATCATTTAGCAAAAGGGTTCCCAAACTAAACCGAACAACTTAGATGTAAAATATTTCCTTGAAGGACCACCTAAGAATTAAAATTTGTATTTCAATCATTAAATGACACATCTGCATATGCATGGTTCTCTGATGTCAGTTAATGAACACATGGCATGCGAGTAAACAAAATAATTAATAATTAATCATTTAAATTTTTTTTATATATAGGGCTGCAGCAACATGGCGAAAAATTGAATTATAATTATTTTGTTCTACATTTTATTTGGTCATATATTTGATTCATAATTAATTATCTTTTCATCAACTCTCAAACACCCTGGAGTTCCCTCACAAGCCCCCATTTTGGAAACTCTGATTTAACATTTTTGTATTTAGCTATTTTTCCAGCTGTATTAATTTGAGAACCACTGGTGCAATTAAAGATGAGAGAGAAACACAGACAGAATGAGGTTTCGGTGGATGAAGCTCATTCACTACCTTCTGCAGCCACTGTGTATTGTTCTCTGTGGCACTCTCTAGGGTCTCCAGCTTCTTTTCCTGCCAGGTGGGTTCAGCGTGGGGTGACTCCGGAGCCGAGGGCGAGTCCCGCTGGAGGGAGTTAGTCACCTGGAAGTCCCCCGCAGGCCGGCACTGCTCCACCTCTGGAAGGATAAAAGTATAGCTGCAGGGGCCATGCTGCACCTGGTGCTGTTGTTTTTCCGAGCCAATCGCCACAGCCACTTCTGCTGCCAGGTAACACAGACACAGCAGCCAGCCCATCCCAGGAAAGTGCTGACGGTAGGAAAGTTATAATCCAAGAAAGGATGAAATCGCGTGGGCAATCCTAAAAGCAGGTCGGATGAGAGCGCTTCACTCGGATTTGCACTTGTCTAAACTTTTCTGAAGTTCGGAGTTCAAGTTCTGCTTCTTGGCTTCTTTCTTTTTTCCTGTTTCTTTGCTTGATAAGTAGATCCAGAGAGATCTTATTCTACAACAGCACACTTGTAGTGCTGTTTGCCAAAAAAATGCAGTAGATTTAAAAGCAACACTGTCCAGACGACAGCCTGGAGGGGGGAGATTCCTGTTTCCTATTCCTCGCTTACTTTGCACTCAGCACAGCTCTGAACCAGAAACATCCTCTTTTTTTATTTACACTCTGAATTGTTTTTCAGTTTCCCGCTCTAGGTCTGTACTGTCCTCACTCACTCGTTGCGACTGCCCAGGGTTGGAGGCTTTGAGTTTGGGAACTTCTGAACTAAGTGCCAGAGCTTTTTAAAGACTGACTCTAACATCCCTTCTTTTGACACATAATCACTCACCGCACCCCCCTCTATTCTCCCTCTCTCTCTGTCTCTTACATACTCCCCCCTTCCCTTTCTAACCATTTTGAGATGGAAGCTGCAAAAATGCCCACAGCAACCACCACTAAAAACCCAAACAGAGAACATTCTCTTTTCATTAACCCCCTCCTTCGCTCACGTTCTCTCTTCATTATACCCCCTGCCATGTCTTTCTCAGAGCAATGGCTTATGGGTCCACACCTGCACCGCTACACATGAAAAGCTGGACATGGTGATGTGAGACAATAATGGGGGTTAAACTGGGATTTTTGAAGTTTGGAGGCTATGATCTGATGGTGATTCTGGAGCCTCTTTATGGTGATTTTAAAATTTGGTAAAAATACATTGAGGTCCAAAGGTTCCTGCACCGCTACACATGAAAAGCTGGACATGGTGATGTGAGACAATAATGGGGGTTAAACTGGGATTTTTGAAGTTTGGAGGCTATGATCTGATGGTGATTCTGGAGCCTCTTTATGGTGATTTTAAAATTTGGTAAAAATACATTGAGGTCCAAAGGTCTGAAATCAAAATCTGAGAAATCTGGGATTATGAAAATCTGGGATTATATATATAGATTATATATATCAATTCAATACAATACAATTCCAAATTGTATTTTTTTTAAGTAATTTTAAAGTTATGAATTTATATTTATTTAAAATAGGAAATAAAATTATAATTTGGTTTTAATTCTTTTTTATTTAAAAAATGTATTTAAAATACTGCACTTTAGTTTGCACTAGGTCACTAAAATCAGAAATTCAACTTTTCACTCAAATTGTTATGTTGAATAAATATAATTTATAATAAATTTAAATTAAAATTAAAATCTACACTATTAAATATAATTCAAGTTATATAATGTTAATATGACAGTCTAATTGAACAACAACAAAAATCTGATTCTTACCTTAAAATGTACTAATAACCAATAAATAAATAATGCAGAGCTACAAAAAGCACTCTGGTGTAAATTACAATAAAATGACATACAGTATGTTAAATCATTTACAATTCTTTACCATATATGGGAAGGCAAGGCAACACATAGTTGACCATTTCACTTTTACTTTTTCCCCCCAATTAATGTTGCATTTTTTGCAGTGTTGTGATCTCAGACTGGGTCTGTCACTCATTAGAGAAAGGTTAATATTTAATGTAATGAAGCTTGCTAAATAAACCTGGAATATGCGCAGTGGTTCAAACTACATCTGCACTACATATGAAATAGAATTGATTGACAAAGAGTCGGCAAGTTATTTGAAACTAACCTAGTGGAATAGCATTCCGGAAGGCTCTGACCCAATTTAACCCCTGGCCATTATTCCCACAGTTTACAATGTAGACTTGTGTGTTCTATTAAAGTCATCCTTCCATTTCTAGTTCCCACTGACTAATACAGCCTGGCCTTTAG
Source organism: Sinocyclocheilus grahami (assembly GCF_001515645.1). Classification (NCBI taxonomy): domain Eukaryota; kingdom Metazoa; phylum Chordata; class Actinopteri; order Cypriniformes; family Cyprinidae; genus Sinocyclocheilus; species Sinocyclocheilus grahami. The sequence goes on from NW_015506155.1 coordinate 215,830, forward strand.
ACTGCTTACCAGTAACTGGTATGAATAGCACAAGCTCTCAGGAACATCTGAGAGCATAAATCTTCCTCCCTCTTTCATTTGCTTTTGCCAGACGCAGGATAAAATCTGACAGAGTCAATCCCGTTCACTTAAACTGTTTCCTTTTACACTTTTCCATGCCATAATTCATAAATGGTTTGCACTAAATGGAAAGTTAGTAGCTATAAAAATCCTGTGGGTATATAATGGGATTAAGTTGCCAACACAAAGAGAAATTAATTGTCTATACATGTCTCTTCTTTGACAGGAGCTTGTCTCCTCCTCTCCCTCCCTCTACTTATCTTCCTTTGCGTCTGTACCAACAGAACCAGGTTCATTTGTCTTGCTAAATTCTTTAACGCAGCAGCTAAATAAGAACAGTCTGCTGGTAATGATGTGGTGCCTTATGGATCAGGGTGTTATATATAAAGAGTGTGTGGGCGATGTTTTGCAACTCTCTGAATGCCTTTATTGTCTCAGTGTCCATCATAGAAACTGATCAAAGCATGCATAGCGGTGTGAGAGGGTAGTCGAGGTCACAGCAAGAGCTAAAAGCTATGATCAATTGTGCAGATGTGTGCGGAGAGGCTTCAGAATATGATATGGTTTGTTTAGGTTCAATAGTTCATCGAAACAGAACATACCACTCATTTTCTGATGCTGACTGGTGAAAATAGTCTTTCACTTTCACACTGAGAACCATGTGCTGTTGTTTTGCATGAGTAAAAATGAAGTGATTATCCCAACATGAATACACACAATTGATATAAAAAACAAAGACTACATTTTCACTTGACATTCCAAACAAAACAGTCAAATTAATCATGGACCCCAAAATTAAGGCATTCAAAGACATTACATTATTGTGGCAGACAACAGCACTGAATTGATAGTATAAAGCTTAAAACTGACAATATATCAAGCTTGAATGGCTCGGATGGAAGGAAAATTGCTTATTACTGAACCACAGGGAGTATGTTTTTTTTTTTTTATGTTTTTCACAATAAAATCATACTAAATTAACCAAATAATAATTTAAATAATATTAATGTAATATTTTATTACAGTGTGATTTTTATGGCAAAATACATGGAAATTAGTACTAAATTATTAATTATTGTAATGTGGTGTTTTGTTTCATGTTCATGTTTTCCATGTCTTTTATTTTGTAATTGTTTCATGGTCCATGTTAGTGTCATGCTTCCCTTGCCTCATGTCTCTCTGCCTTGTGTATGTGTCATGTTCTGATTGGTAGTCTTAGTCATGTGTCTTGTTCCCCATTGGTTTGTTAATGTCATGGACCCTCCTTGTTTCCTATAAGTAGCTTCATGTTCCGATTGTGAGCTGGTCGTGTATTGAAGTTGTAACCTGCTGTTGGTGAGTCTTGTCTGTTCATGCCAAGTCATGTCTGTTCATGTCAAGTCTGTTCATGCCTAGTCAAGTCAAATCAAGTCAAGTCACGTCTGTGTCTTGGATTATTGTTTGTATGTTTGGATCACTCTGTAAATAAACTGCACTTGGGTTCTTACTAAGCTTGCCTTCAGTGGACTGACTCTTTACAGAATACACGACCCCTAAAATGAACCCAGCAGTTTCACGCCTCCTCTGCCTTCGTCAAGGTGACCGGCCTATTGAGGACTATGTGGAGGATTTTTGTGAACTGTCTAACCAAGTGGATTTTAATGATGTGGCACTTAAGGACATCTTTCGGGTGGGTCTGAATGGGCCCATTTGCTCCCAGCTTCCTGGGGGAGCGGTTCACTGGTCCCTTGCCGAGTATATAGACTTTGCTCTGCGGTTGAGTGGATCTGCTTTCACTGTGGGTGTCGTGGAGAAGGAACACGGCACTAAACCAGAGCCACAGCCTGCTCACGTCACGCCCGCTACTCCAGGACCTGCTCACATCATTTCAGATAAGTCGAAGTTTACTCATGTCATGTCTACAAACTCAAAGCCTGATCACATCATGTCTGCCAAGCCAGAGTCCGCTAATGACTCTTAATGGAGGCCAAATCCTTTTCTTAAAAAGGTTTCTGATACTGACAAACTGTCCGCCAGCTTAAAAAGATCTACACATCCAGGAAATCTTGCTTAAACATGTTCAAGATTTACCTCTCTCTCTCTTTCCTTCCCAAATTCAATAACCTTATGAGGATAATGTGTAATGCAGATTGGGACACATCTATTAATGCATGTGCATAAATAATGCACATAAACTTCAAGTGCTTTGGCTTCAGAATCCAGAATTCACATTAGAGTGGCGACCCAACAAAATATCAAAATTATTTATTGTACGAAAGTAAACAAAATCTCCGTACAATCAAACACTAAAGTGTATTAATATTTCCAAGAATTCCAAAATGATCCATGATGTAGTCTGAACAGGAAAAATATTTACAATTTGGTTTCTGTTTGGCCTATAATTCACTAGACAAATACATTGTGGTCGACAAAAACCATGTTAGTCTGGGTTGTATTTCCTTTCACAGCTTTGTTCATGGTTTTCAAGGACATCACACAATCTGTCAACCTTCTACCAAGATTAATTTAGTTTGAATTCTTTTTTTTAACATTTAAAATTCTGCACTTCAGTTTCTAGGTCACTAAAACAAGCAATTTTGGGACGCTGACCGTGTGATCTGCCTTGTCATAGCTAATTTTGTAGCATAATACCTTAAAATTTGATTATATGATCAGCCTTTGATTTCAACAAAAACGACAGTGTTTTCTACTTACTTTTAAAAGTTAATAAGCCTATTTATCTTGCTAACTTATCTTGTTAGTTATCATTTAGCAAAAGGGTTCCCAAACTAAACCGAACAACTTAGATGTAAAATATTTCCTTGAAGGACCACCTAAGAATTAAAATTTGTATTTCAATCATTAAATGACACATCTGCATATGCATGGTTCTCTGATGTCAGTTAATGAACACATGGCATGCGAGTAAACAAAATAATTAATAATTAATCATTTAAATTTTTTTTATATATAGGGCTGCAGCAACATGGCGAAAAATTGAATTATAATTATTTTGTTCTACATTTTATTTGGTCATATATTTGATTCATAATTAATTATCTTTTCATCAACTCTCAAACACCCTGGAGTTCCCTCACAAGCCCCCATTTTGGAAACTCTGATTTAACATTTTTGTATTTAGCTATTTTTCCAGCTGTATTAATTTGAGAACCACTGGTGCAATTAAAGATGAGAGAGAAACACAGACAGAATGAGGTTTCGGTGGATGAAGCTCATTCACTACCTTCTGCAGCCACTGTGTATTGTTCTCTGTGGCACTCTCTAGGGTCTCCAGCTTCTTTTCCTGCCAGGTGGGTTCAGCGTGGGGTGACTCCGGAGCCGAGGGCGAGTCCCGCTGGAGGGAGTTAGTCACCTGGAAGTCCCCCGCAGGCCGGCACTGCTCCACCTCTGGAAGGATAAAAGTATAGCTGCAGGGGCCATGCTGCACCTGGTGCTGTTGTTTTTCCGAGCCAATCGCCACAGCCACTTCTGCTGCCAGGTAACACAGACACAGCAGCCAGCCCATCCCAGGAAAGTGCTGACGGTAGGAAAGTTATAATCCAAGAAAGGATGAAATCGCGTGGGCAATCCTAAAAGCAGGTCGGATGAGAGCGCTTCACTCGGATTTGCACTTGTCTAAACTTTTCTGAAGTTCGGAGTTCAAGTTCTGCTTCTTGGCTTCTTTCTTTTTTCCTGTTTCTTTGCTTGATAAGTAGATCCAGAGAGATCTTATTCTACAACAGCACACTTGTAGTGCTGTTTGCCAAAAAAATGCAGTAGATTTAAAAGCAACACTGTCCAGACGACAGCCTGGAGGGGGGAGATTCCTGTTTCCTATTCCTCGCTTACTTTGCACTCAGCACAGCTCTGAACCAGAAACATCCTCTTTTTTTATTTACACTCTGAATTGTTTTTCAGTTTCCCGCTCTAGGTCTGTACTGTCCTCACTCACTCGTTGCGACTGCCCAGGGTTGGAGGCTTTGAGTTTGGGAACTTCTGAACTAAGTGCCAGAGCTTTTTAAAGACTGACTCTAACATCCCTTCTTTTGACACATAATCACTCACCGCACCCCCCTCTATTCTCCCTCTCTCTCTGTCTCTTACATACTCCCCCCTTCCCTTTCTAACCATTTTGAGATGGAAGCTGCAAAAATGCCCACAGCAACCACCACTAAAAACCCAAACAGAGAACATTCTCTTTTCATTAACCCCCTCCTTCGCTCACGTTCTCTCTTCATTATACCCCCTGCCATGTCTTTCTCAGAGCAATGGCTTATGGGTCCACACCTGCACCGCTACACATGAAAAGCTGGACATGGTGATGTGAGACAATAATGGGGGTTAAACTGGGATTTTTGAAGTTTGGAGGCTATGATCTGATGGTGATTCTGGAGCCTCTTTATGGTGATTTTAAAATTTGGTAAAAATACATTGAGGTCCAAAGGTCTGAAATCAAAATCTGAGAAATCTGGGATTATGAAAATCTGGGATTATATATATAGATTATATATATCAATTCAATAGGTCACTAAAATCAGAAATTCAACTTTTCACTCAAATTGTTATGTTGAATAAATATAATTTATAATAAATTTAAATTAAAATTAAAATCTACACTATTAAATATAATTCAAGTTATATAATGTTAATATGACAGTCTAATTGAACAACAACAAAAATCTGATTCTTACCTTAAAATGTACTAATAACCAATAAATAAATAATGCAGAGCTACAAAAAGCACTCTGGTGTAAATTACAATAAAATGACATACAGTATGTTAAATCATTTACAATTCTTTACCATATATGGGAAGGCAAGGCAACACATAGTTGACCATTTCACTTTTACTTTTTCCCCCCAATTAATGTTGCATTTTTTGCAGTGTTGTGATCTCAGACTGGGTCTGTCACTCATTAGAGAAAGGTTAATATTTAATGTAATGAAGCTTGCTAAATAAACCTGGAATATGCGCAGTGGTTCAAACTACATCTGCACTACATATGAAATAGAATTGATTGACAAAGAGTCGGCAAGTTATTTGAAACTAACCTAGTGGAATAGCATTCCGGAAGGCTCTGACCCAATTTAACCCCTGGCCATTATTCCCACAGTTTACAATGTAGACTTGTGTGTTCTATTAAAGTCATCCTTCCATTTCTAGTTCCCACTGACTAATACAGCCTGGCCTTTAGACTGCTTACCAGTAACTGGTATGAATAGCACAAGCTCTCAGGAACATCTGAGAGCATAAATCTTCCTCCCTCTTTCATTTGCTTTTGCCAGACGCAGGATAAAATCTGACAGAGTCAATCCCGTTCACTTAAACTGTTTCCTTTTACACTTTTCCATGCCATAATTCATAAATGGTTTGCACTAAATGGAAAGTTAGTAGCTATAAAAATCCTGTGGGTATATAATGGGATTAAGTTGCCAACACAAAGAGAAATTAATTGTCTATACATGTCTCTTCTTTGACAGGAGCTTGTCTCCTCCTCTCCCTCCCTCTACTTATCTTCCTTTGCGTCTGTACCAACAGAACCAGGTTCATTTGTCTTGCTAAATTCTTTAACGCAGCAGCTAAATAAGAACAGTCTGCTGGTAATGATGTGGTGCCTTATGGATCAGGGTGTTATATATAAAGAGTGTGTGGGCGATGTTTTGCAACTCTCTGAATGCCTTTATTGTCTCAGTGTCCATCATAGAAACTGATCAAAGCATGCATAGCGGTGTGAGAGGGTAGTCGAGGTCACAGCAAGAGCTAAAAGCTATGATCAATTGTGCAGATGTGTGCGGAGAGGCTTCAGAATATGATATGGTTTGTTTAGGTTCAATAGTTCATCGAAACAGAACATACCACTCATTTTCTGATGCTGACTGGTGAAAATAGTCTTTCACTTTCACACTGAGAACCATGTGCTGTTGTTTTGCATGAGTAAAAATGAAGTGATTATCCCAACATGAATACACACAATTGATATAAAAAACAAAGACTACATTTTCACTTGACATTCCAAACAAAACAGTCAAATTAATCATGGACCCCAAAATTAAGGCATTCAAAGACATTACATTATTGTGGCAGACAACAGCATTGAATTGATATTATAAAGCTTGAAACTGACATTATATCAAGCTTGAATGGTTCAGATGGTAGGAACATTTCTGAACCACAGGGAGTGTTTTTTTTTTATTGAAAATGTTTTTTCACAATAAAATCACACTAATTAACCAAATAATAATTTAAATAATATTAATGTAATATTTTAATAATTATTATAATAATTGTTTAATAAATTCTTCATTTTACAGTGAGAAATACATGGAAATTATTACTAAATGATTAATGTTAAAAAAATAATCAACATATAATTATTTTATGTATGTATGTATTTATTTATTTATTTTTCTTTAGAAAATGTTATGTATTTTAAATGTATTATTTATCCACACAATTTATGTAATTAAATTATTACAATAATGTAAAACATTTAGCAATTTTAGTCAAAAGTATTGTCCATCGCAAGCATCAGGGCAGAATATATTGATGAGCAGGGACAAAAGAAATTTGCAAGTACTTAGAAAACCAGCCCAGTCAGAACACTGGGTTTGGTCTACGTCAAAGGGCTGATATTTTACTAACCTCCCCAAAGGTTCTAAAAGTGAAGTGACACAAACCGGCCTCTCTATCAGGGCAGAAAGGGTTTGGCTTCTTTCTTGGGTCTGTCAAAAGGCAGGCGGGCATAAGCGGAGGGTGAACCAACTCCCGGGTAAGGCTAAAAGCAGCCAAATGTATTAACATCATAAACCCGTCTTTTTAGGCAAGAACCTGACATGGGTGCCATGTAGGCTAAAAAAAAATATTTAATGGGACTGAATTTGTATTTAACGTGATTACAATTTAATAAAAACGTTAGAAAAAACTGATAATTATATAACGTTTCCTTTCCACGGTTATTCAAACAGCGAATAAATTATATAGAAAGTGACTATCATTACTAACATTGCTCTATCGCGAGTTTAAGCACTCTCAAAAAACAAAACTATCGTTATAATCACTGAAGCTGTATACACTGTGAAATGAATCTCTTACTTACCTTGTACGTACATCTGCTCTTTGTTGTTTATGATGAGAGAATTCGCAAGAGTCCGGAATTCAGTCAGCGAACGCACGCGCACTCAACAAAACTGATTTGTTTTAACGATGACTCATCTGAGTGCCTATGATTGGCCATTGCATTCCTAAGCTCAACAGAATTGTGTGTGATTGGTTAAAATGCACAACACTGTAAAAATGCCTAAAATGAAATACGGTGCAACATGAGCAGATCTTAATTTAATGCCGCAATCGACACTGTCTATTCATATTCACTTTGTTAGCAACAGACATAATAGATTTAATTTGTTTGTGCAGAGGCATTTTTGTCAAATGTAGTGGCATTTTTGCCCCAAGTCCTCGTGGCCAGTGGAAGGCTAAGCCTTCCCCACCCTTACACACACTCCGCCTATGCAGGCAGGCGTTATTCAGCATGGAGAAAAGAAACAACCCTTGGGGGCAATATCAATCGCCATATAATGTGTCTTTCAGTGGACTTGTCACTCTACGAAACAGCAAACCAAACCAGCTCTCACAGCATGCAAAGATGACAGAAAACAGTTCCTTTAACAAGAACAAATCATTATTGGCCACTGTCCCTATTGTTGTATAAAATCTGCTCAGCATTCCAAAACCTGCATGACTTTCGTACTTCTGTGGAACACAAAAGGATTTTGAAAAAAAGACTTAGGAGGAACAAAATAAAAGTGGATGGTGACCAGGGATCGTCAAACTTCAAAAAGTACAAAAAACACCATAAAGCATCAAGAAGTAATTTTTATAGATTTCCTTGAGGAAAAGACTAAAATACAAGTTGTTATTCTGAAATTCTTGCTTGACAGACATGGCCACCATTCATATTTAATGGAAAGAGCAGATTGGACATTCTGCTTTAAATAGCTTGATTTGTGTCCCACAGAAGACTTAAAATCATATTGGGTAACACTTTATTTTACAGTGTCTTTGTTACAGTGTACTTGTTATAGTAATAACAGTAAATTATGCATAATTACATGCAACTAACCATAAACCAAACCCTGATCCTAATCCTTACCATATAGTAGGTACAAGTTATTCATTAATATTACTCAGTACTTCATTATATAAATACACTACAAGGACAACTTAAAATAAAGTGTAACTCATATTGTTTTTCAAGATGGTTTGTAAATGATGAACTATTTCTATAAAGGCCAGTCGTGTGATTGTGAATGATGGTATTGCAAACATTTATTGCACTGCTATCAGTGCTGCTCAATGGAAAATAAACTATTTTTTAAATAAAAAGCTTTAAACTCACAGTATTGCATTATGTCATGACAGAAGTGCATGTTTAGCATCAGCATTTAATTACAGGGAAAATATATGTAAAACATATACCTAAAATATAGCAATGGTGATGTCATGCAACGCCTTTAACCTCTGACCCCACTAATGTTTTTACACAAACAGGCCCTTATTTCCATGGGGACAGGACAACACATATATGAAGGCTCTGATTTACAGAGCCAGGGTAATTTCACCTTTGACAGGTCTTAGCGGGAAAAACCACTATGATCCTTTGTCTTGTCTTTGGAACAAATTGTGAAGATGACAGTTTTATTACAAGATCTAAAAATCTTCCCACACATAAGAGTCCTGCAAAGAACTTTGATTCTTCTCCAAAAATGCATTTTCTTAAATTATAGCAAGATAACGTGAATGCCCTCTGAACTCATGTGAACTCCCAGAATGACATTTAAAATACGATAAATGCACCTTTATCTGGAAGTTTAGATCACCTAATAGCAAATAGACAGGTTTAATAGTACCAGTAAAACAGGACATTACCAAAAGGGGATCCAGATTTTCCAGGCATTTTTGGTGATCTTCTCTCTCTCTTGACACTGAATGTTTCTGTTTTTTTTTTTGTTGAAACTATATTCAAGGGTTTAACCAAGGCCACTGCCAGATATCATACATATATCACGCACTATTTTATTCAATAACCCTTTCAGGATGGTGTAAGCATATCTGTTTTTCATTTCCAATGAACCAAAATGCTCTGATTGCTGCATTGTAAAAATATCGCTGTTTGCTCCATTTTAAACTCCTAAAAGTCCTCATTAGTCACAGCAAGCCGTTTGTAAAAAAAATTGCCCCCACAAACCATCTTAAAGTGGTTTCTAAACAATTAAAGTAATAAGCAAAATGCAGTCGTAATTTTTTTAGTGTTTACATGCTAATCTGTCTGGCTAGAAGATCTATATGCTAACAGTTTAGCCTAAATTATCTGTTATTCTTAATTCAGTTTGTTAGAGGAGTCAAAAGGAGTCGTCAATGCTAATGTCGCTAATCTCTCTGTAAATAGTTGTTATTGGATTTGTACGCAGTCGTAAATGGAGGAGCTAAGCAGTTAAACATAATCACACTTCATGTCATGCTAAACTGTCTAGCATGTTAATCTAGCATGGATATTTCTCCTGCTGAGGACCTGCAGTGGCCTAATATGTGTCATGTTAAAGGCATAATTAAATTTAATTTGGTTCACATGTTGTACGAATGGCTGGTTCAGAGGTGGTTGGGTAGCATGCAGCAGTTATGGATAGAGAGCTTATTAGAGCCAGCTGCCATTCTCTTTATGCTGTGTGTGAATCAGGAAGTCATAGCCCCCCCATTTGTAGCCTTTCCCTCCTTACACAATGTCCTGGAGTGTGTTCAAAAGATCTATCTCATTTTGATGTGTGTGCCTGTAGGGGATGACATACATGTGCAACCAGGGGTTGATGCTTGATCAGGTTTATATCTATACATTCGCACTTACTGCTTATAAAACAGGTAAAATACATTTAAATGACTGAGACTTCAGCCTTTTTTTAACAAGTGTGTATTTAATATATATATTTAATAATATATAATACTTTATACAATGCCTTACATATACTTATATAAAGTGTGTGAGTGAGTGTGTGAGTGTGTGTGTGTGTGTGTGCGTGTGTGTGTGTGTGTGTGTGTGTGTGTGTGTGTGTGATATGTGCATTGTAAATTGTGTTGAAAATGTTTGAAAATTATTCAGCAAGGATCCGTTAAATTGATCAAAAGGGACAGTAAAGACATTTATAACGTTACAAATAATTTATATTTTTCCTTAAGAGGCCTACAAAATGCATCACATTTTCCACAAAAATAAAGGAGCAAAAACCATTTTCAACACTGATAATAAGAACCATTATTAATAATTGGGCACCAATAATAATTTATCATAATTATAGAGCAGCACACAACATATTAGAATGATTTCTTAAGGATCATATGACACTGAAAACTGGAGTAATGACTGCTGAAAATTCAGCTTTGCCATAACAGAAATAAATGTGATTTTTTTTTAAATATATTAAAATAAAAAATGGTCACTTTAGATTGTCACAATATTTCACAGTATTACTGTTTTTACTGTATCTATGATTAAATAAATGCAGCTTTGCTAAGCATAAGAGATATCCTTCAAAAACACAAAAAATCTTTATTATTTTTCCAAACTTTTGACAATTACAAAACATCTTCCAAAGGTACTTAATGTAGATTAGCTATGTGTCCTGTGTATACTTTTGTATGTGTATTGAAGTGTGTTGTATAGATATAGAATATATGCATTTTTGTACACTATAGAATTATATGTATTTTTACATATGTATCTTTTACTTCAGCATTTTGTTCCTTTTGTTTTTGCACTTTGACCCCTCATCGGTAGTTTTCTTCCTGACTACGAGCAAAGCGGCTGGTTGTAGTTTGTAACACCTGCCCTGGACAGGAGCACAAAGAGTGTCCAACACAGCAGGGGGGTTTTCCTTCAGACTCAAATGTCCAGCTCAAGAGGTGCTGAAATATTTGCAACCGATCTTATTATGAGACTCCTGTCAAGTCTTTTTAGAGGCTGAAAGCTAGTTTGGATAGTGAGTCTTTATCCTCTGTGCTCCCATCAATCAGAAAAGGACAACGCATATGTATAGTGGCCTATAGACATGGATTGTAAACTATAAACACTGCATTCCGGTTCCATCTAGGAAAGTTCATAGATACATAGTAAATAGTAGATCGCACCCATCAACGCGATTCATCCGGCGGCAGCGCTGCACGGGACTTGCTCGGGAAGAATGTCTCCAATCCAAAGAAGTGTGTTTTTGGTTGTAAGGGAAAGATAACTTTGTTCAGCTTCCTAAAGAACCCAGCGTTATGTAAACAGTGGATACAGTTTGTTTTTCCAGGGCAGCATCGGAGTTTCACAAGTGTTTTTGTTGACGAATATTTTATAAACAAGGCCCAGTTCGACACTGGATTTGCACATCGTTTGATACTGAAAGATGGAGCGATCCCAGCTATAAAAGATCCCGGTCATGACCTGGAACTGCAGATGGTAAGTGAAACAGCATCAAATATCTGTTTTGTTGGCATTCGGCACCCAAGTGCTCGTCACTCTTTAGCTCCGCCCACGGCGCGCCTCCAGGAGCTCTGCTTTTTCCGGAGAGAATCGTAAAGCTGTATCTTTCTTTTATAAATATGATCAAACTAAAGACTTTTTGGAGATATGAAGGATGCAGTACTACTCTATAGGTACTCAAGATTAACATGAGATTGGGTGAAACTGTGTTTGTTATGCCCCCTTTAAGTAACTCCTCTATAAATTGTAATCAATTGCATTACCTACATTTCCTTTTTTCACAATACACAATTAGCAGAATAGCTTTTAGGCACTGAAGTGTTTTGTAGGAAGGGGGAAAAAAGGTGTTCCGTTACAAAATTGAAGTAGTTAAATAACTTCTTTTTTTTTTTACATTAAACTAAAAACAGCTCTAAACACAAATTCCAGGAATAGTCCCGTACAACTGTTCACAGCACAGTATCAAATAACTAGCAACACATCTAGCAGTATCAAGGTTCTCAAATGACTAAATACACAACACCTTTGTACAATACATGTGAATTCAACTCAAAAATAAACCCTAACATGCTTTTTTCTCCTTTATAGAAAGCCATGCAACATCAAGCGGCATGGAGATCACAGTCAAGGAACTCTACAGGTCCGAGGGAAAAGACTGCTAAGCTCCCATCTTTACTCTGATGTTAACAAGTGTTTTTAGTTTCCTCTAATGGTGTCAACTGTATCTTCCTGAACAAGAGTTGCCTTGCATCCTGCTGGGGTTTGTTTAATGGTGCCTCTTGTTCCCACATAGCTGTTTTCACTTTTCTGGCCTGTACAGGCTGCTGGGAATGTGTTATTACACACAGACAGTGGCAAAACTGTCTTCACTCTGTAAAAACAACACAGAAGCTGCATCTGAAGTAACATACAGTATATACCATGACAGAGATTTCATGCCACATCGGCAGCAGGTGTAAAGTATACAAGAATCCTAACCACAAAAAAAACTGTTTAGCAACTCGATGACATTTGTTGATTCCTGTGCACAACCGACAGACGCAAGAAGCACGCTGAATGTCATGACAACAATAAAGTTTAAGCAAATTTTAATTGACATAAAATTACAAAGTATCTGTGTTCTGAACATAATGCTCAATCTGCTTTATGAATAAAGTATTTTTTCTTTACTGTACAGATTCTATATACTGCAGCTTCAAGAGAGATTTTAAATTGATTGTTTTCGACTTTCACAAGGTACTGTGGCTGCCAACCTGAAAATGTACAATGAATCACAGTCAATTCTAGACACTATTTAAGAGTCTGTTTTTTAACTCAGCCACCTTTTAAAATGTGCAGTACAATGCAAATATTCGCTATTGCATTTTAGCAAAATCATGTAATAAAAAGCAAGCAAATGTGTCCTTTTCCTTAAAGGAATAGCTCATCCAAAAATTTTAATTTGATAAAAATGTACTCACTTTAAGGCCAGGGGCATAGCGTCTATGCAGGGTAGCACATGCATGTAGGCCCGGGCATATTGGGGGGTGAAACGAGGAAATTAATTCTTCATTTGTGGCCACAGTAAATATATATTTTTGTCTGCATGTCATGTGCAGGGCTCTGTAATTGATTGTTTGCATTTGTTATATTGTTGCCGTAAAACTGCATCATTTTTTTTAACTAAGTGCAAACGGTGCATCGACATGACAAAATAAATTGCTAGAATAATATTTAATAAAAAAAATTAAAAACTGTGTGAGGTTTGTAGCTAGCAATTGAAAAGACTGTATCACATAGTTTCAGTGACATCTGCACCATTTGAATTGTCTTTCTTTCATTTTAATTCTCTTCTGTTACTGTCTTCAGCGGAGCACTCATTTTGTTGGCTTTTCTGAGAATAATGTTATGTTAAGACTTATGACTATTCACAAGCTGTTTTATTGATGTTTTTCAAAACACTGATTGATCGATTACATGAGACATTCGTTTTATTCAATTGTTCTGATTTCTTTTCAACATGCCTTCTGATATTCATTCATGTTTATTTTGTGCTGTAACTAGTAGAAAAGAGGAAAAGATGATTGATTCACATGCTGCTTGAACTGAGGCAAATACAGTGTTCTCAAACCACATTAAAGAGTGTAAAAACCCTTTTATTGTTTGTATTTTGTGATACAATTGACAGAATTTAAAGGCTGAGACTTTGTGTTAGATTAAAAGTAACAAAACACAAAGAATGAATGAATCAGAATCAGAATGAGTTTTTATTGCCAGGTATGTTTACACATACGAGGAATTTGTTTTCATGACAGAAGCTCCACAGTGTAACAGAATGACAGTGACAGAACAAAAACACAGATAATAAAAAATAGAAAAATAGAACAAGTAACTAAGGAATAAAAATATACAAATCGACAATTGTATGTACAGGTATATAACAATAGACAGTTGTATGTACAGGTATATTATGTGCAAATTGAAATGTAGACTGAGTGTGTGTGTGTTAGATAAATAAGTGCCACGGAGGCAGCCATCAGCGTCGGCGCCATTGTGCATACCGCTTGCGATGCACTGTTTGTGGATGATTTCGCTGTGCATAAAAAGCTGATTGCGATGCACTGTTTGTGGCCATCCGAGATGTATGAGTTTGTTTGTTTGTTTTAAGCAATGGCTTTAAGTTAAAATAGTCCAAATGGTGGATTTGTTTTTTTTACAAACATGCAGCTTTTCACTTCACAAGGCGTTAAGTAATGGACTGGAGTCATGTGGATCACTTGTTGATTACTGTGATGTTTTTATCAGCTGTTTGGACTCTCATTCTGACGGCACCCATTCACTGCAGACTATGCACTGGTGAGCAAGTGACGTAATGCTAAATTTCTCCAAATCTTTTACAGTGAAGAATGTGAGAATTAACTTAACGGCATGAGTACAGTATCAGCAAATGTACATTTTTGGGTCAACTGTTCCTTTAAATAAATGTCCTCACATACAGTACAGTTTAGTCACAATTGGTTTATAAAAGAAACTGACAGTGTGAACCCACAATCCCTTGTAGCAAAAACAAGGTTACAACATATAACCTGCAATTTGCTTAAAATGCTAAAACACATTTTTCAGTATATGATTAGACCCACTTGGAAATAAAACTGGAGACTGGATCTCTTGGATATTTAAGTGAATATTTGCGATCGACTCCTTTTTTCACCCTTTGGTGAAAGTTTTCAATGCAAGTAATCATAATTATTTAGACAATGATATGTACAAGTGACTTAAAGATGAACAAAATATCTCATAGTTTCAAAAAAGTTCAAAAGGTGTTGCTTCCGTGGATTAAGATATTAGGAGCACACATCTATAATAATCACAAAGCTCTGACAGAAAAAAATCTGCAAGACTGGCGTGAATTCGGGGGAACATCATGTTCCCAGTGAATTATCATTTCAATGTACCATTCGAAGCAAACAGCCCATTCCTCAAATAGGTTGTGGAACCTCACAAGATGATTTCATCACGAAAGAGAGAGAGGCGAAGAGAAAATGAGCAAGAAATCATTTAGACAGATTGATGTTGATGAAAAAGGAGCAGATCTCTCTAATTGTAGTATGTGGGTGTTATCACATCCCAAGAAACATGTCTTGCTGTTTTAATGGTTTGGACCAGAGTTCAGGAAACAAAAGAAATCTTTGGGTTAGGCTTCTATACAATGGTTGCCAATAATAGAGAAACTCATTCGAGGGCTGTTCATTATCATCTGCTTGTACGGCACCATAAATCATGCACCTTAAAGCCCATTAACTTGGCTATTTCTGCCAAATATGAGGGTATGTTTTATGGTTGGGCATCAGACTGATCTGCAGGTATTTACAGAAGTACACAAAGCCGTTATTTTAATGTGCTCAAAATGAGTCTGTTTATTGCAACAGCTGCTTTAATCAATGTGCTGTTGATATCTGTGAAATTATTTGTTGCTTTTCATCGAGCGAATCATGTAGCCTCCAAAATTGAAAATGTTATTGATTTACTATGGTTTGAAAATGGACCGTCGAATAAATATCACACTCTTCTATTCCAGAAAAACACCAAGTAATGAAAGTACACAGATTCAATTATTAAAAACTTTACATGAAAAGGGGTTAGGTAATGCAAATTCTTCATTTAAAAAATGCTTAGCTTCAAGGTATATGCATAATCTAATCATTTCAAGTGGGATTTTCGCTTTGCAAAGTACAAGAAACAGTATATTCTCTCTTTTTCAAAAGAGACAACATGTTCATTTATTAGAAAATGAGAATGCAGTGGTTTTCATTTAAATGTTACATACGCCCTGGTTTTGAAGGTTTGTTCCAAAGATGCTTTACAGAATGAGGCTAATGACCCAGCTCAGAAGTGACTTAACCAATTGTTTCCTCTGCCTTCATCTTTCAGTCTGTTCCCTGTGGCACTCATTAGGGTCTTTGTGCTTTCATAAACATACTTAAAGGTCAGGGCTCACCACACACTCAACATTTTTCTTTTCAACGCATGTTACTCACTCATGAACATGACAGGACTTGATACAGGGAACAAAGTATTTCAAAAAATACTTACTAAAAAATGCCAAGTTTCATCCATCACAACAGAACAGAGCTAAAAAATATATACTGTATATATATATGTAAATCATTAAATATTAAAAATCTACTTTTTAAATGAAGTGACAGTCGTTTTTTACCTAAAATTATACACCATATATATTTTACCAAAATTAGTATACATTTTTCTCTGCTGTATTTGCATTCTTTGCAACTCACAAGTACTTAACTGCAACATCAAGGAAGAGCAAGAGAAAGGATAAGACATTTCAGTGAATGCCCACTTGAATGAATGCAGTTGTTGTTTCGTGAATGCACTGTGGTCCTGAGTGAGTTTTGCCCAGAAAACATCCCACTCGGCAGATGTGAAAACACGTGAAAAGCCCCTCATTCACATTCAAGCTATTAGTGAAAGTCAATTTGTGTGCATGAGTGTGTTCACATTCACATCTGAGCAGTGCATGAAAAGTAAATGTAAATTCTGCGCTTTACAATGACAAACTGTCGGCCGGAACTATTCATTTTGAAGCCCAGCTTTCACTTCTTTGTACAGGCAAAGCAAAGTCTTAGAATTGTTTAATGTGCACATTCAGCTTCCTCTAAATTCTTGCAAAAACACTGAAAAAGTATTGACAAGATAGATTTCTATTTGCAAGCATTGTTTAAATCCATCCATATCCTAAGGTTCTCATCAAACACATGACAAGCAATGTAGAGACATGGTAGATGTGTGATGTATCTAATAGCTCTAGACAATTCAAAGGGGATAATCATGTTTTGGAGACATGGGAGAAATTGAGGCCGGCTGATAATATATTTAGCAGTGGGGTGCTGTCACAGATAGCCATACGCACTGAGCAGTATCATAAAATGTTCAACAATCTCCTAGTAAACATCTCAGTGTCCTGAACAAATTCTGCACCACTCACTGGGTCTCATTTGCTGTGTATACTTAAAGCTGTGTTTGAACATTTTCATGAAGAGATCAGGATTCATCAGTACGTTTGCAAATACATTTAGGAATTAATATCTAAACAAATGTGTTTAAGAATATATATGTGTATTAAAAATCAGTAAAGAAAAAATACACTAGAATTAAATTATACATTTTATCTCACATTTCTGAAATTTTTTCTCTCAACTGCGAGTATGTCTCACAATTATGACTTTTCATCTCAAAATTGTGAGTTTATATCTTGCAAAAATGAGTTATACTCGCAACAGCGTGTTGGCATCTCACAAATCTGACAGAAATACAAGTTTATAGCTTCAGAATTGCAAGAAAAAAGTCTAAATTGTGAGATATAAACCCAGAATTGCAACAAAAAGAAAGTCAGAATTGTGAGGAAAAAAACTAAAACACAATTCACTTATTTATTTTGGGGTGAAACAGGCTTCCTTAACATGTACATCCTCCCTCAGAAAAAAATTAATAAAAATAAACGTGTTCCTGTTGTTAATCTAGCAGAATTTTTTCTGTGCATGAGTAAAAATGAAATTATTATTGAATGACACTGAGATTTATCACTGCAGAATTAACTGCAAGTTAAGTTAGTTAACCTATAAAGCTTATCAAATGTATATATTAAACTGCTCTTTACACTTGGTTCTGGAACTCCCACGGTTCAGAGACCACGTGGGCTGCGGTTACAGCACTGTATCGCTTATCCAGTTGTCCAAACAAGGCCAACCCCTCTCTTCAAGCATCCCGCTGGAATATATTGTGTTTATTCAGAGATTTCTCACCCTAAATTTTCAGCCTGTCAGCTCTGGCCGCTGGTCCGAAATGAACAAAGTTAGAAAGTTGAAGCACAGCATCATAATGTTCTAACATTTAGAACTGCCTACGATTAGATCAAAGCCCTGTAGCAGTAGGAGATGGTTGGGAATCTACATATACTTTGATTTACCGGCAAGTTTGTAATATGTAAAACATCCTCTTTATACATGGAATTACTGATTTTATAATGGAATGTACATTTGTCATTCTGACAAAAATCTATTTTCATTGTTTCCTTCAAATAAAATAAATTAACAGCTGTTGTATATTTTCTCTTAGCAAATTATTTATATTAAAAGTGTATTCCTGCATACACTACCATTCAAAAGTTTGGGGTCATTAAGATTTTTATTCATACAGTTTTAATAAATTAATACTTTTATGTGCTTATTATTTTTATCTCAAGTCATACAATACAATATTACAGTATTAAGCAGCACAACTGTTTTCAACATTGATGATAATAATAATAAATGTTTCTTGGGCACCAAATCAGCATATTAGAATGATTTCTTAGAATGAAGCATCCTCCAAAAGTTGATTTTGCAAATAGTTTATATATAATAACCACTTTAAAACAGTAGCTTTAACTGTAAATTATGGGTAGCTTAAAAAAGTAAAATTTCTAAGTAGATTTCTCGGCACTGATGACTTAACACTGCCCAATATAAAAATATATCTACAAACAGCGTGTGAGATAGGTTTACTCATTCAGGCAGTGACTGTCAGAGCTTTCCCTGGCAAGCGTTCTTTTATAGGAAGCCTGACTATGGTCTGCATGGTGTTCCGTCCTCCTACTCAAAACACTGGTTGCCATGGAGCCTCAGCTGTGGTGTCTATCCCATCCTCTGCTTTCTTTTACTTTCTCTCCATCTGTGCTTTCTAATTTCCTCATGGTACCGGCCACCCTCCCCTGCTGGAGGCTGTGATTTTGTAGTGTGATATTCCCTTTTCAGCACTCTCTCTGTTACTCTAAAATCAGCCAGCATAATACAGACATCACAGTCCTCTCCCAAACAGATGGTCTCATTTTCAGGAAAGGCACTGTTCCTGGACCAAAGATTAAAGTTGCTGCTGTGTGATTAGAGCTGTGCAAGCCCTTTGAAACTCTATCATAAGACCCTTCACATTGGCTCTGTGATACGTAGTTTAAAGGGACAGTTCAAAAATCTAAATTTCAAATGTCATTCCAAATCTGTATGCCTTTTGTAGAACACAAAAGGAGACATTTAAAAAAAAATGCATCAGTGGTTTTTGTCCTTATAATGAAGGTCAGTGGAGTTCTGGATCCAAATGATTTTCACTGGACATTCTTCAAAATATCTTCTTTGGTGTTCTGCAGAAGAAAGAATAGATCACACGGATTTGGAATGACATGAGGCTGAGTAAAATATGACAGTTTGCCTTTTGAGTGAACTAATGATAATTTTTTTATGTTAAAATTCTTTGTCAGTTTAATTTGCAGAAGCTACCAAAAAAGCCATCCAAAGATCAATTCCCCTAAAAAGCGTGAACACTGTGCTATCCAACATATTGTTCAATGCTCAACATTGTCCCAACCAACCTGACACAGTAACATTGGTTTAACCAGTGGCATGAGTTTGAGGCGAGACTAACTAATTGCAGATGTTTTCTTGAAAACTTATTTAAAGTTACGATGAAACCAAAGTAGTCTTTTCACCTGTATTGTGACAGACATCCGAATGAAATGGATCAAAAAGAATGTACGGCAGTACTTGGTTCAATTCATTGGTTGTTGATCGGATGGAGGCAGATCTGAATGCAAGCTTGCAGCTGATTGTAAGAAAGATGCAGCGTTTAAGCGAACTGGATGATCTGAGATGTCCACCAGAGAGAATTGCCATTTCACCAAAAGATTGAGTAATGACATTTTGATTAAAAATTATTAAGTCAAAAAAAAAAAGACATGAAACAACTGCACGGATAAATTATTCACAGTAACATGCCTTTAGAAAATAGATGAATTTTCCTCTCTTGCTGGCTTTAAAAACAGGTGGTGTACGCAACATCAAAAAAGCATAATTTCAAAAAATCTTGAATAAATAAAGTCGATTAGAGTGCTCTCCTATATTGGTTTGAATTTAAGAAGTGAACAGTTGGAAGCATTACAAGATGCATTCATGCCAAAAAGCATATATTCAATCTAAATTTTACACCTTGTACTTTTGCAGATTCAATCTGACAAGGCACAAGCCTCCTGCATAGAGTAAGAACCTGTTTGGTTTTCTGCTGATGTTTGCCCTTAAGAAACTGGATTTATTATACTGCCAGAAGAATGCCAAATGATAACACATGAGAGAGGGCTATGATCCTGGCTCACCCGCACTGTAGCTAATGTAATAGGTGCAGGACAGAGCAAATACCATTAAGCTAAAAAGTACATTAAGGCCTTCTGAAGCTGCCTTTGTGTTTTTTCTAATGATCCTCTTATAATGTAAATAAGAAAAAATTTGCAATGCAAGGGTTTATACTTCAATCTTTGCAAAAAGTGGAACAGATGACTCAAAGATATTTTGCATTCACAGCAGATTAAATGTCTGTGGCAAGAATGATACGAACATAATCTCAAACCCTTTCCTTACAATATTATGCCTAAAATTGTATTATTTCTCCATGCAAAATGGCAACAGAGCTTTTTAAACTTTGGTAAGCTGCATAAAATTAAATAGTACATTTTAAAAAATTTATAAAATAGCAGTTTATGAGTGCCTTTCTGCATTTTGCAATTATTATCAAGTATTATATAACTTAAAACAAAACCTGACAGGCACCTCATTGATTTTCAGACTGCCACTGGCTGCCCCGCAACTATTCCAGATCAAACTTTAGCCTGTAGCAACTGCTTTCCTTCAAAGCTGCAGTTTTGGAGATTGTCGTGAGAATATATCCTGTGAAATGAGGATAATACCTTTCCCCACGGCCAGATTGTACTGTTTCTGTGTTGCTTCTTTACTAAGCAACATTCCAAGAAGTTCAGCCAGAGATCACTGACATATAGATGCACGCTGTGATGGGTGGGTCAAGCAACATTATGGCATAATGACTTATAACTACTCTGAGAAATGATTCCTACAAGCCTTTAGAAATCACAAATAATTCCACACAGACTAATAATTTGACTTTGTATATCATAATGTTGTCACTTATGATTTAAAAATAGAAAGAATCACAAACAAAGTACCACTTTACAATTTAAGCCAGCCTTTTCCAAACCTGCATGAAATTCCCTGGGTATTTGGTAATGACATGCCAAATAGCTTCAGAATATTTATATATTGTTATATAACGTCTGCTACTTATGATCACACGAGTGGGTGCACACACTACTAATATAGTTTTGCTGGGTTTGCTGGTATTTACTCTGAGGTTTCGGTGGTATTTGCTCTGAGTGCATTAAATTATTCTGAATCTGTTCTGAGGAGCTTATCCATCATTTCCAGTCTGAACAGCGTGAGAAAGAAAACATCGGGAGAGAAAATGAGAGAGCTGCTATTGAACAGGCAGAAACAGAATATTTCTCCTCAAGCGAGATCAACTTACTCAGCACAGCGTGACATTAAGTGCTGTTGTCCAAATCTCAATTTTTGGAGCTCAGCAAATAATCGTTTTAAGGAAATATCCCACATTTCTTCCTGCAAGATATGAATACTGCTAAGCAAATTTATGATAGTTCTAATGCGTTCAGAGATAATATTCTAAGACGTGGATATTGTATGCTGCCTATAATATAATTAATTAACAATTATGTGGTATTTACAAATTCCATAATGACAAAACAAACATTAGATCATTTTATATTCAAAATATCGTTGCACTTATTGGGTACAATAATGATCTACCTTGAAATTCCAAAATTACATCTAGACATTGAATCAAAACCTAGTCTTTGGATTAAATTAAATCATAACTAAACAGATAGAGAGACAGAGAGAGAGAAATGTAAAGACATTTTAATGTTTTAGTACGCCATTAAATCTATATGGTCTTTATTACAGTAGATTGTACACACCTGCTTCATTTTCATCAGAACATACATGTTCAATGGTATCTTCATGATAACACCCCTTTCAGCAAATTTTATAGGCTACATCACCTGTAAACTTACATGTTGTTGCACAGCCATCTAGTGGAAGAAGAAAGAAATGCCTCAGTTTCGCATCTGTAAGTACAAATAGAGCCCTTTAGATTGTAGCTTTAAACCCAAAGAAAATAATAGTGTAATGGGTTCCCTCGGGAATTTCTAGTGGTTTTTAGAATTGCAGTTTTCAATTTATGAAGTTAATGAGTACCTAATTTAAGGTAAGGACTAAGTGGGCAACATTCTGTGGAGGAAAAAAAGTTTCTTATATGCTATATAACTGATTAAGTTAACTGTTATGTAAAGTGAGCAAGTAATTATTATAAAATAGACTAAACTTCGACAGTTGTGATCAAGAATCCTAAAGGCTTTTTGTGGTGAATAAATAAATGTAGACTACATGAAATATTGATAAGTGTTTAATGTTTTATTATCTTACTTACAGATTGTCTGTATGCTAAGAAAGCAGTTAGCAACGTAGAAAACATTGGCCTAGCAAAACGAATCCTGCCTCAATTAATATACCAATTTAAATTTGTGCTGCCGTACCATGGGTGCAGCAGGCGCAATGATATTACACAGCGCCTGAAAATAGGCTAACTTCCGTCAACATAACCAACTACATAAACTTAGTGTTTACATAAACTCACGTTGGACGTTACCTAGCTGGGGACTATTTTCAGGCACTGCGTAATATCATTGCGCCTGCTGCACCCATGGTACGGCAGCCAAGTTGCTTGATTATTACGCCGGAATGAGAGTATAGTTCCTAGCCATATCGGCCTAGAAAATCGCAACTATTAATTTTCCGTCGGTCTTAGGACACGATGTAACTACAGAAGAGTCAAGTTTTAAATAGGAAAAATATAGAAACTCTTTGGTAATTTTTGAGTGAGATGCTAACGGTCTAATCAGATTCAATGATCTATGCTAAGCTACAGCTAAAAGTGCTACTGCCAGACCCGGAGATCAGCTGAATGGATTCGAAAACGGTAAAACTCAACAGTTTGAGTTGGAAAATGAGCCTATTTTCAAAAATAGTGGAGTGTTCCTTTAACATGCCTTAGACAGATGCGTTTAAATGTTGCACTAACATCTCGTTATAAAAATGCAGTGCACACATTAAAATTTCAGCTTTTAAAAAATGCTTCTCGAGACCTCGTGATTTTTCCCATTCCACTGCCCTCCTCCCATGTCTTTCAAAGCAAAAGTGCATTCTGTGTGAACGACCCCTTTGACCTCTGTGTTCACATCTTGTATATTACATTAGTGTTTTAAAAACGATGCGCCTGAGTTAAAGGAAGTTTTTTAAGTGCTTTTCCATTTTTTTCTGTTAACATAACAGATGTGTTTCGTGCACGACTTAACTTTACACCCATATGATTAATTTAAAGGGGTCATATCATTTTTAAAGATCATTATTTTGTGTATTTGGTGTAACAGAATATGTTGACATGCTTTAATGTTCAAAAAACACATTATTTTTCAAATACTGTACATTATTGTAGGTCCTCTATGCCCCGCCTCTCTCAAATGCTTTGTTTTCTACAAAGTCCCTCCTTCCGACAAGCGCAGTCTGCTCTGATTGGCCAGCTGACCCAGTGCATTGTGATTGGCCGAACACCGCAAGCACTCGTCGGATATGTAACGCCCCTTACCATAATCGCGAGCTTCATCTTTCAAAATAAATGTAAAGACAGTAAATAACGTCATTAGTTTTACCATCAGTTCAAGCCCGAAAGGGGAACAGACACAGTCATGATGCAGCACACAAGCTGCGGTTAAGACAGCTGACTCTCTCTCTCTCTCGCTCGCTCGCTCGCACACACACACACACACTTCTTATCTAAGAAAATAGGTATTTTATAAGTGTTGGAGCCCTCGACCACAGTCTATAGATAACAGACATTTATTTATTTGATTTTAATCTTATTTAAATGTTAATGCTTTGTTATTCATTTAATAAATAATAATTCACATTATTGTTGTTATTGCAACGAATGTAAAAATAAAAACACATTTCAAAATTAACGTTTTTTTATAGCAGGTGGATCAAAGACGAGACGTCACCATTTTGGTGCCTGCATCAAATTAATTTTACAAAAGTAATTTTGAATACATAAAAAAACGTTAAATGCAAGTAAAGTGTCTACTTTCATATTTCAAATAACTTTGGTGAAAATAAAATGTCAAAAAATGGGGGAAATAGTGTTCCAAATTGTAAAATTGTCATTCAGTGTAATGGTCCGGACTTTGATTTTACCATTACATCTTTAAATAAACATAAAATACCAAGTAAAAAAAATATATATTTGTTTTCTTGGCATTTTCAAATAAGTGTTGGCTGTGATATATTAAATGGACTATACCTTATTTTATTTATTTATTTATTTAAATAACCAGGGGACTTTTGTCCCAAAAAATGCAGTTTATCAGAGATAAACTAAGTGAGATTTAATAAACTAAATAAGATTTGATAATTTCACCTTTTCATGGTGTGGTAACCTAAGTTACAAAAACACGTCATTCAATGAAATGCCAAAAAAACACTTTTATTGTTATTTTATTGTTGTTGTTTTTTATTTTATTTTTTTAAATAAGTAGTTGTGAATAATTGTGATTAACTTCACTGGTCAAGCTTAGTGTTTGAAATAGGTGATTGCCTGCAATATAAGCTGAAGTAGATGTGTCATCATTTAGGGTAATTTTTTTGTCATTTGGTGTAATGCAAATTCTCTGTTACACCACAGTGTCATCCATTAGACTGAATGACAGTGTCAACTGTATAAATAACAATTTTAGCATCTTATTTATATTACAGATACATTTGGAATATTTAACACACAAATATGTGTTCAACTTAAATATTACTTATTTAATGCATTTTTGTATTGTTTAGTTTGTGGTATTGATTAATTTTAGATGCCCACAAACAGAGAGAGCTGCTAGCACTGTAAAAAGACAAAAAGCTAATAAAGTAAATGCAGATCCAGTAACTTGGGTGGCACTCTTAATGCCTGTTCACACCAAGAACAATAACTATAAAGATAACTATAATGATAGAGAATAATCGCTTGCCAATATTTCTGAACACAGAGTCCCCCCTCACTACAGTATGTCACAAGTTCAAGAGAGTTCACTGAGGGGATTCTCCACCTCAAATACACATACTGATAATGTAATTTATGTTGGGAAACAGAAAGTATTCATAAATATACCTGCAAGCAGCCATTTTTGCAGAGCAAGTCAGAAACAAAGTGACAAGCTAAGCAAGCATG